>NC_135810.1:126603159-126640659 GCF_964213995.1 Mustelus asterias | reverse complement strand
GATTCCACTCACCCACCACCCTCTGTGTGAAAAACTTCCCCCTAACATTTCCCCTGTACCTACCCCCCCCCCCCCCCCCCCCCCCCCCAGCATCTTAAACCTGTGTCCTCTCGTAGCAGCCATTTCCACCCTGGGAAAAAGCCTCTGAGAGTCCACCCGATCTATGCCTCTCAACATCTTATACACCTCTATTAGGTCTCCTCTCATCCTTCGTCTCTCCAAGGAGAAAAGACCGAGCTCCCTCAGCCTATCCTCATAAGGCATGCCACTCAATCCAGGCAACATCCTTGTAAATCTCTTCTGCACCCTTTCAATCTTTTCCACATCCTTCCTGTAATGAGGCGACCAGAGTACCTTAGTACCTTACTTCGGTACTTTTCCTCGAGAATACCTCCTTCCAATTTACGCCTCTAATCTCCTGCCTGATGGCTTCATATTTCCCCTTACTCCAGATAAACACTTTCCCAGCTTGCCTGATCCTATCTCTTTCCAATGCTAGCGTAAAGGAGATAGAGTTATGATCACTATCCCCAAGATGCTCTCCCACTGAGAGATCCGACACCTGTCCAGGCTCATTAGCCATTACCAGATCGAGTACAGCCTCTCCTCCTGTAGGCTTATCCACATGCTGTGTCAGGAAACCCTCCTGAACACACCTAACAAACTCTTCCCCATCCAAACCCCTTACCCTAGGGATATTCCAATCGATGTTTAGAACATAGAACATAGAACATTACAGCGCAGAACAGGCCCTTCGGCCCACGATGTTGCACCGACCAGTTAAAAAAAAACTGTGACCCTCCAACCTAAACCAATTTCTTTTCGTCCATGAACCTATCTACGGATCTCTTAAACGCCCCCAAACTAGGCGCATTTACTACTGATGCTGGCAGGGCATTCCAATCCCTCACCACCCTCTGGGTAAAGAACCTACCCCTGACATCGGTTCTATAACTACCCCCCCTCAATTTAAAGCCATGCCCCCTCGTGCTGGATTTCTCCATCAGAGGAAAAAGGCTATCACTATCCACCCTATCTAAACCTCTAATCATCTTATATGTTTCAATAAGATCCCCTCTTAGCCGCCGCCTTTCCAGCGAAAACAATCCCAAATCCCTCAGCCTCTCCTCATAGGATCTCCCCTCCATACCAGGCAACATCCTGGTAAACCTCCTCTGCACCCTCTCCAAAGCCTCCACATCCTTCCTGTAATGTGGGGACCAGAACTGCACACAGTACTCCAAGTGCGGCCGCACCAGAGTTGTGTACAGTTGCAACATAACGCTACGACTCCTAAATTCAATCCCCCTACCAATAAACGCCAAGACACCATATGCCTTCTTAACAACCTTATCTACTTGATTCCCAACTTTCAGGGATCTATGCACACATACACCTAGATCCCTCTGCTCCTCCACACTATTCAAAGTCCTCCCGTTAGCCCTATACTCAACACATCTGTTATTCCTACCAAAGTGAATTACCTCACACTTCTCCGCATTAAACTCCATCCGCCACCTCTCGGCCCAACTTTGCAACCTGTCTAAGTCTTCCTGCAAACTACGACACCCTTCCTCACTGTCTACCACACCACCGACTTTGGTGTCATCAGCAAATTTGCTAATCCACCCAACTATACCCTCATCCAGATCATTAATAAATATTACAAACAGCAGTGGCCCCAAAACAGATCCCTGAGGTACACCACTTGTAACCGCACTCCATGATGAATATTTACTATCAACCACCACCCTCTGTTTCCTATCCGCTAGCCAATTCCTGATCCAATTTCCTAGATCACCCCCAATCCCATACATCTGCATTTTCTGCAGAAGCCTACCATGGTGAACCTTATCAAACGCCTTACTAAAATCCATATATACCACGTCCACTGCCTTGCCCCCATCCACCTCCTTGGTCACTTTCTCAAAAAACTCAATAAGGTTAGTAAGGCACGACCTACCTGCCACAAAACCATGCTGACTATCACCTATCAATTCATTACTCTCCAAATAACTATAAATCCTATCCCTTATAATTTTTTCCAACATCTTGCCGACAACAGAAGTGAGACTCACCGGTCTATAATTCCCGGGGAAGTCTCTGTTCCCCTTCTTAAACAATGGGACATTTGGGAAATTAAAGTCTCCCATCACGACAACCTGTTATTACTACATCTCTCCAGGATCTGTTTCCCTATCTGCTCCTCAACATCCCTGTTACTATTGGGCGGCCTGTAGAAAACACCCAGCAAAGTTATCGACCCCTTCCCGCTCTGGACTTCCACCCACAATCCACAAATACATAAAGGGCAAATGAGTAACAAGGGAGAGAATAGGGTCTCTTAAGGATCAACAAGGTAATCTATGTGCGGATCCACAAGAACATAAGAACATAAGAAATAGGAGCAGGAGTAGGCCATCTAGCCCCTCGAGCCTGCCCCGCCATTCAATAAGATCATGGCTGATCTGAAGTGGATCAGTTCCACTTACCCGCCTGATCCCTATAACCCGTAATTCCCTTACCGATCAGGAATCCATCTATCCAAGAGATGTTTGAGATCCTAAATGAATATTTCTCATCAGTATTTACTGTTGAGAAAAGCATGGATGTTAGGGAACTTGGGGAAATAAATAGTGATGTCTTGAGGAGTGTACATATTACAGAGAAGGAGGTGCTGGAAGTCTTAAAGCGCATCAAGGTAGATAAATCTGCGGGACCTGATGAGGTATATCCCAGGACGTTGTGGGAGGCTCGGGAGGAAATTATGGGTCCCCTCGTCGAGATATTTGAATCATCGATAGTCACGGGTGAGATGCCTGAAGATTGGAGAGTGGCAAATGTTGTGCCTTTGTTTAAAAAGGGCTGCAGGGAAAAGCCTGGGAACTACAGGCCAGTGAGCCTCACATCTGTGGTGGATAAATTGTTGGAAGGTATTGTGAGAGACAGGATCTACAGGTATTTAGAGATGCAAGGACTGATTAGGGACAGTCAGCATGGCTTTGTGAGTGGAAAATCATGTCTCACAAATTTAATTGAGTTTTTTGAAGGGATAACCAAGAAGGTAGATGAGGGCAGTGCAGTTGATGTTGCCTACATGGACTTTGGCAAGGCCTTTGACAAGGTACCGCATGGTAGGTTCTTGCATAAGGTTAAATCTCACGGGATACATGGTGAGGTATCTAAATGGATACAAAATTGGCTTCTTGACAGAAGCCAGAGGGTGGTTGTAGAGAATTGTTTTTCAAACTGGAGGCCTGTGACCATCGGTGTGCCTCAGGGATCAGTGCTGGGTCCACTGTTATTTGTCATTTATATTAATGATTTGGATGAGAATACAGGGGGCATGGTTAGTAAGTTTGCAGATGACACCAAGATTGGTGGCATGGTGGACAGTGAGGAAGGTTATCTCCAATTGCAGCGGGATCTTGATCAATTGGGCCAGTGGGCTGACGAATGGCAGATGGAGTTTAATTTAGACAAATGCGAGGTAATGCATTTTGGTAGATTGAACCAGGGCAGGACTTACTCAGTTAATGGTAGGGCGTTGGGGAGAGTTACAGAACAAAGAGATCTAGGGGTACAGGTTCATAGCTCCTTGAAAGTGGAGTCACAGGTGGACAGAGTGGTGAAGAAAGCATTCGGCATGCTTGGTTTCATCGGTTGGAACATTGAATACAGGAGTTGGGACGTCTTGTTGAAGTTGTATAAGACATTGGTAAGGCCACACTTGGAATACTGTGTGCAATTCTGGTCACCCTATTATAGAAAGGATATTATTAAACTAGAAAAAGTGCAGAAAAGATTTACTCGGATGCTACCGGGACTTGATGGATTGAGTTAGAAAGAGAGGCTGGATAGACTGGGACTTTTTTCTCTGGAGTGTAGAAGGCTGAGGGGTGACCTTATAGAGGTCTATAAAATAATAAGGGGCATAGACAAGGTAGATAGTCAATATCTTTTCCCAAAGGTAGGGGAGTCTAAAACTAGAGGGCATAGGTTTAAGGTGAGAGGGGAGAGTTACAAAAGTGTCCAGAGGGGCAATTTTTTCACACAGAGGGTGGTGAGTGTCTGGAACAAGCTGCCAGAGGGAGTAGTAGAGGCGGGTACAATTTTAACTTTTAAAAAGCATTGAGATAGTTACATGGGTAAGATGGGTATAGAGGGATATGGGCCAAATGCGGGCAATTGGGATTAGCTTAGGGGTTTTAAAAAATAAATAACGGCGGCATGGACAAGTTGGGCTGAAGGGCCCATTTCCATGCTGTAAACCTTTATGACATGCACACACTCACACCCACACATTCTCACACACACACACATACACACTCACACACCCACACACAAAATCACACTCACACACTCACACTCACACACACTCACATCACACTCACACACACACTCACACACACACTCACACACACACTCACACACACACACTCACACACACACTCACACACTCACTCACACACTCACTCACACACTCACTCACACACTCACAAAATCACACTCACACATTCACACTCACACATGCACACACTCACACACGCACACACACACATTCACACACACACACACTCACACACACACACCCACTCACAAAATCACACTCACACATTCACACTCACACACACACACTCACACATGCACACACACGCACACACACACATTCACACACACACACACTCACACACGCACACACACACTCACTCACACTCCCACACTCACACACACACACACTCACACACACACATTCACACACACACAAACACTCACACTCACACACACTCACACACACACATTCACACACACACACATCTCACGCACACACACACTCACACACACACGCACACACTCACACACACGCACACTCACTCACACACACGCACTCACGCACACACACTCACAAACTCACACACTCATGCACACACTCACACACTTAACGCACACATACACACAGAACTAGCGCATACATCCACAGAACAACCACATACCCGCACACACACTCACACACACACTCACCTCACACACACACTCACACACACACACAGACACACACACGCACACACTCACACTCACACGCTCACTTATTCACACACACACTCACTCATACACACACTCACACACACACCCACTCACATACTCACACACACAGCCACACACACACACAAACTCACCCACACACACACTCACACACACAAACACACACATTCCCACACACACACTCACACACACACACACTCACTCGCACACACACACACACACACATTCACACACACACACTCACTCACTCAAGCACACACACTCACGCACACACACTCACGCACACACACACACTCACTCACGCACGCGCACTCACACAAACTCACACACTCATGCACACACTCACACACTTAACGCACACATAAACACAGAACTAGCGCATTCATCCATAGAACAACCACATACCCGCACACACACTCACACACACACTCACATCACACGCACACACTCACACACACACGCACACACTCATTCACACACACACTCACTCATACACACACTCACACACACACACACTCACACACACACACACTCACACACACACATTCACACCCACACACTCACGCACACACACTCACTCACACACGCACACACTCACACACACACTCTCGCACTCACACACTCACACACAAGCACTCACACACACACACGCACTCACACATTCACATTCACACACACACACACTCACTCACGCACACACACTCACACACTCACTCATGCACACACACACACTCACACACTCACTCACGCACACACACTCACACACTCACTCACACACACATTCATGCACACACTCACACACACACACACACACTCACGCACACACACTCACACACTCACTCACACACACACACACACTCACATTCATGCACACACACACACACTCACTCACACACACATTCATGCACACACACACACTCACTAACACACTCACTCACACACTCAACGCACACATGCACACAGAACTAGCGCATACATCCACAGAACAACCACATACCCGCACATGAACACTGAACTCGTACGCACGCACACACACTCACACAGAACCAGAACTCAAGCGCACACACACACACGCACAGAACCAGTGCACGTGCACACACAGAACCAGTGTGCACACACACACACACACAGAACCAGCACGCGCGCACACACACAGAACCAGTGTGCACACACATGCACAAAACCAGCGCGTGCACACACTCAAGAACCAGTGCGCACACACATGCACAGAACCAGAGCGTACACAAACATATGCACAGAACCAGTGTGCGTGCACACACACACACACAGTACCAGCACGTGCACTCACACACACAAACACACTCACACACACACTCACACACTCACACACACTCACTCACACACACACACACACACATTCACACAAACACACTCACACTCACACACACAAACACACTCACACACACACTCACACACACACTCACACACTCACACACACTCACACACACATTCACACAAACACACTCACACTCACACACACAAACACACACACACAAACACACTCACACACAAACACACAAAACCAGTGCGTGCACACATGCACAGAACCAGAAACACACTCACACACACACACACACACAAACACACTCACACACACTCACACACACACACACTCACACACACACACTCACACACACACACACTCACACACACACACTCACACTCTCACACACACACTCTCACACACACACACTCACACACACTCACACACACACACTCACACTCACACACACACTCACACACACTCACTCACACACTCACACACACACACACACACAAACACACTCACACACACACACACACACACACACACACACTCACACACACACACTCACACACACACACACTCACACACACACACACTCACACACACACTCACACATACTCCGCATTAGCAACTATGGGATAGGCTGTTCAATTTTTGTGAATGGGATGCTTTTAGATGCAGTAATCCAGGACAAAATGTGTCATAATTTGAACAAAAGTAGTGAAGGTCAGTCCGCATGAATTGTTCAGGGACTGTTTTAATTGAGGTTTTAGATGAGGTAACAGATAGGGTCGATGAGGATAATGTTGTTGATGTGGATGGATGACATGGATTTCCAAAAGGCATTTGCCACACAACAGACTTGTGAGAAAAGTCACAGCTCAGGGAATAAAAGCGACAGCAGCAACATGGATACCGATTGCCTGGGTGACAGGAAGCAGATAATGGATCTTTTTGAGATGTATATCATAGAAATCTTAGAAACCCTACAGTGCAGAAAGAGGCCATTCGGCCCATCGAGTCTGCACCGACCACAATCCCACCCCAGGCCCTACCCCCATATCCCTACATATTTACCCGCTAATCCCTCTAATCTACACATCCCAGGACACTAAGGGCAATTTTAGCATGGCCAATCAACCTAACCCGCACATCTTTCAGACTGTGGGAGGAAACCGGAGGAAACTCTGGGAGGAAATATGTGCATAAATCATTAAAGATGGCAGGACAGGTTGAGCTAGGTTAATAAAGCTTACAGTATCCTGGGCTTTATTAATAGTGGCATAGAAATCATAGAATTATAGATTCTACAGTGCAAAAGGAGGCCATTCGGCCCATCGAGTCTGCACCAACAACAATCCCACCCAGGTCCTATCCCCGAAAACCCACGTATTTACACCACTAATCCCTCTAACATACATATCCCGGGACACTAAGAGGCAATTTAGCACGGCCAATCAACCTAACCCGCACATCTTTCAGACTGTGGGAGGAAACCGGAGCACCCGGAGGAAACCCACGCAGACACGGGGAGAACGTGCAAACTCCACACAGACAGTGACCCAAGCCGGGAATCGAACCCAGATCCCTGGCACTGTGAAGCAGCAGTGCTAACCACTGTGCCACCATGCTGCCCAGAGAAGAAAGCAAGGGAGTTATGGTAAACCTGTATAAAACAGCTGTGTCTGGACACCGCATTTTTCAGAAGAATATGAAAGTATTAGAGAGAGTTCAGAAAAGATTCATGACAATGATTCCTCGGGTGAGAAACCACAGTTATGAGGATAGATTGGAGAGGTTGGGACTGTTTTCCTCGGAGAAGAGAAAGTTGAGAGGAGATTTGATAGAGATGTTCAAAATCAAGAGGGGCCTGGACAGGGTAGATGGGGAGAAACTGTTCTCACTGGTGGAAGGATCGAGAATGAGAGGACACAGATTTAATGTAATTGGTAAATGAAGTAATGGAGATAGGAGGAGAAACTTTTTCACACCACGCGTAGTTAGGTACTTGTGTGAGAGTTGGGACTGACTGTGTCGTCCTTACAGAGGATCAATACAGACACAATGGGCTGAATGACCTCCTTTGTGCTGCAACCATTCAATGGTTCAAAGATCCTGTGAGTATGAGGAGAGTGCACCAGCTCACGGTACGCTGGACGTCCCTCTGTCTGATGATATTCTGTATCCATTCACCAATGCTCCATACGCACATTCCTCTCTAATACTATGTGACTCCCACTCTAATTCTGTAAATAACATAAAGATTTATCTGGTTCAGCTTTTATTTTCCAGCTTTTACTCCCAAACATAGTCTGATATCATCAACCAGTTTAGAACCCTTCTAAAAACTGTTGCAAAAATGTCACTTTATTGTAAACACTTCAATAATATCCAATATTCTCTTTTATTGTGGAACCCTTTCTCATATTATCTTAACTAACAGTTTTCAACTCTGTCATAGTCTCGAATCAGTGTTTAATACTCTCAACTATTATTGGCTACTTTGCTCTCTCACTTTGGAACTCCAGCTGATATATCCCACAGTCTATCACGGACAGTCTCTTCTTATCTTCTTTTGTTTGTAGCTCAATCAGACAGTTTAAATGTGATGCTGCCTTATACTGTCTTATCGTAGACTGCCTGATTTCCTGCTATCTTGATGTAGCCCTGTCTATCGCACTCTGATGGTCTGATTCGCTGAGTTCTTGTTGGTGATGCAGGTACGTGAAGACAGCTACAAAATGATTCAAGACTGTGAGACACAGCTGGAGCTAATAATTGGCAACTTCCTGAAGGAGCCAGTGCACGTCCAGCGGGTGCAGCAAGAGACGGCTGAAAAACACCTGCAAGAGGCCAGACAGGTGACTCAGAACCTGGGGCGTTTGGGAGGTCTGGTCAGTCACATGATGGTGCAGAATCTCATCAGCCTGGCCCAAGACAAGGTCAGCCACTTTGTTGAAGATGTATTGCAGGTACGAGCCTTTAAAATACCCAGAATTGGAGAAGACAGGGTGGCTGTAACTGCCAATCTCACCACCTTCCAATCTGTAACATGAGAACATCAGAAATAGGGCAGGAGTTAAACACATGACCCATTGAGCCCGCTCCACCATTCAACGCAATCACGGCTGATCTTTCACCTCAGTTTCATTTTCCCACCCACTCCCCTCAGCTTAAAATATATTCAACGATGGAGCATCCACAACCCACTGGGGGAGAAAATCCAAAGACCCACAACAGTGAAGAAATTTCTTCTCATCTCAGTCCAAAATGATCAGCCCCTTATCCTGAGACTGTGCCCCCATGTTCTAGATTTCCCCACCAGTGGAAACAATCTCTCAGTGTCTCCCCGTCAAACCCCCTCAGAATCCTGTGGGTTTCAATGAGATCTCCTCTTATTCTAAACTCCAGAGAACAGAAACCCAATTTACGCAGCCTCTCACCATTGGACAACCCCCTCATCCCAGGGACCAGTCTAGTGAACCTTTGCTGTGCCGCCTCCAATGCAAGTCTATCCTTTCTTAAATGTGGAGACCAAAACTGCACACCGTATTCCAGGTGTGGTCGCACCAAATCCCTGTACAACTCTTTTGGCAGATCCAATGGGATGAAGCAGCAGTATAATATGAAGGGTACCATTCTTAGCAGTGTAGAGGATCAGAAGGACCTTGGGGTCCGGGTCCATAGGACTCTTAAATTGGCCTCGCAGGTGGAGGATGCGGTCAAGAAGGCGTACGGCGTACTGGCCTTCATTAATCGAGGGATTGAGTTTAGGAGTCGGGAGATAATGCTGCAGCTTTATAGGACCCTGGTTAGACCCCACTTGGGAGTACTGCGCGCAGTTCTGGTCACCTCATTACAGGAAAGATGTTGAAGCCATTGAAAGGGTGCAGAGGAGATTTACAAGGATGTTGCCTGGATTGGGGGGCATGCCTTATGAGGATAGGTTGAGGGAGCTTGGTCTCTTCTCCCTGGAGAGACGAAGGATGAGAGGTGACCTGATAGAGGTTTACAAGATGTTGAGAGGTCTGGATAGGGTAGACTCTCAGAGGCTATTTCCAAGGGCTGAAATGGTTGCTACGAGAGGACACAGGTTTAAGGTGCTGGGGGGTAGGTACAGAGGAGATGTCAGGGGTAAGTTTTTCACTCAGAGGGTGGTGGGTGAGTGGAATCGGCTGACGTCGGTGGTGGTGGAGGCAAACTCGTTGGGGTCTTTTAAGAGACTTCTGGATGAGTACATGGGATTTAATGGGATTGAGGGCTATAGATAGGCCTAGAGGTGGGGATGTGATCGGCGCAACTTGTGGGCCGAAGGGCCTGTTTGTGCTGTGGCTTTCTATGTTCTATGTTCTAGCAAGTTTCTTTATTCCTGTACTCCAATGCCCTCGTAATAAAGGCCAACATGCCATTGGCCATTCTAATTGCTTACAGCAGCTACATGCTAACTTGTACAAGCACACACCAATCAGTTTAAACATCAACACTTACAAGTTTCTACCCTTTGAAAATATTCTGCTTTATTATTCTTTCAACTAAGGTGAATAACTTCACACTTCCCTGTCTTATTCTCCATCTGCCATTTGTTGTCCATTCACTTAACCTGTCAATGTCTTTTTGCAACCTCTCTGTGTCCACCCCACAGATTACTTTTCCACCTAGCTTGGTATGATCAGTAAACTTGGATACATTACGCTTTGTCTCTCTGTGTCATTAACATGGATTAGAAATAATATCTGCTCATCTAAATTTGGCCAGATGAATATCCCTGATTGTAATTGCTCCTACCAATGGCATGTGTGCCTCTAGCTACATGGGCCCTAAGTTCTGGAATTCTCTCTCGACACCTCTCTGCTCCCTACATCACTTTCTCGATACCTCTCTGCTCTCTACCTCGCTTTCCCAACACCTCTTCCTGAAGGAGCCAGTGCACGTCCAGCGGGTGCAGCAAGAGACGGCTGAAAAACACCTGCAAGAGGCCAGACAGGTGACTCAGAACCTGGGGCGTTTGGGAGGTCTGATCAGTCACATGATGGTGCAGAATCCCATCACCTGGCCCAAGACAAGGTCAGCCACTGTATTGAAGATGTATTGCTCCCTATCTCACTTTCTCGACACCCTTCTGCCTCCCTACCTCACTTTCCTGACATCACTCTGCTCCCTACCTCGCTTTCTCAACACCTCTCTGCTCCCTACCTCACTTTCTCAACACCTCTCTGCTCCCTACCTCGCTTTCTCAACACCTCTCTGCCTCCCTACCTCGCTTTCCTCATTTAAGACAATCCTTAAAATCTACCTCCTTGACCAAGCCTTTGATCATTTGACCCATTGGCCAATAACGTGCAAGCTCCAGAGCATTGTGCCTTGGGGGTGGGGTTCCACAGAGATGCCACCCCTCCCACTGCGTACTGGACTTTCCCAGCTAAGGGAAGTTCAGACTGCGCTGGGAACCATCTGAAAGTGCAGTATAAATCAGAACGTTGGAGCAGTTCAGTCTGTCTCACAGTTAGAGTTACCCAGAAAAACTTCAAAAGAATTACAACCACTTCTAATTTCTGGATAACTATAACACTGACCCACGCCCAGTGAAACGCCAAACCCCCCATGGGATTCCCCCCATTAGCCCCCTGCTTATGCTCCCCTGCCACCTCACATTCCTCTACACAACTCGAGCCCCAATCCCAGCCTGGCCTCCACTCCCTGCCGCCACCCCAGCCTGACCTGACCTCCATCTGCTGGCTTCAACCGAACCCCACCTACTCAACCTGACACAGCTCCAACCATCACAACCTGCCTCACTGGCTATGACTGCCTCAACCAGATTAGCCCAGGTTGGACCACCCTCCACCCACACCACCCAGAGCCCAAGACAACCCCGCCACTGCAGACATTGCCTGAGCCAATCACCTCTCCACTCGGAAAACAGGCCTGACCTGAACCACCCCCACCCTTCCCCACAGACATGCCCATCCCAGAGGGTGTACATGGGGGTGTGGGAGGGGGAATGGGGGGGGAGAGTCAGTGATAGGGGAGAGTGTACATAGATAGAACAGTACAGCACAGAACAGGCCCTTCGGCCCACAATGTTGTGCCGAGCTTTGTCTGAAACCCAGATCAAGCTATTTCCTCCCTATCATCCCGAAGTACTCCATGTGACTATCCAATAGCTTCTTAAATGTTCCTAAAGTTTCTGACTCCACTATCCCTGCAGGCAGTCCATTCCACACCCCAACCACTCTCTGAGTAAAAAACCTACCTCGGACATCCTTCCTATATCTCCCACCATGAACCCTATAGTTATGCCCCCTAGTTACCGCTCCATTCACCCGAGGAAATAGTCTTTGAACGTTCACTCTATCTATCCCCCTCATCATCTTATAAACCTCTATCAAATCTCCTCTCAACCTCCTCCGCTCCAAAGAGTAAAGCCCAAGTTCCCTCAACCTTTCCTCATAAGACCTACCCTCCAAACCAGGCAGCATCCTGGTAAATCTCCTCTGCACTCTTTCCAGTGTCTCTACATCCTTCTTGTAGTGAGGTGACCAGAACTGCACACAATATTCCAAATGTGGTCTCACCAAGGTCCTGTACAGTTGCAGCATAACCCCACGGCTCTTAAACTCCAACCCCCTGTTAATAAAAGCTAACACACTATAGGCCTTCTTCACAGCTCTATCCACTTGAGTGGCAACCTTCAGAGATCTGTGGATATGAACCCCAAGATCTCTCTGTTCCTCCACATTCTTCAGAACCCTACCTTTGACCCTGTAATCCACATTTAAATTTGTCCTACCAAAATGAATCACCTCGCATTTGTCAGGGTTAAACTCCATTTGCCACATGGGGGTGTGAGAGGGGGAATGGGGGGGAGAGTCAGTGATGGGGGAGAGTGGACATGGGGGTGTGAGAGGGGGAATGGGGGGTAGAGTCAGTGATGGGGGAGAGTGTACATGGGGGTGTGAGAGGGGGAATGGGGGGGAGAGTCAGTGATGGGGGAGAGGTTAAATGGGTGTGATTTTGACCAGAATGTGTTGAAGGATTGTGAGAGCTCGATGTTCTGTGTTTATTTTGTCTCAAGACAAGAAGCGAATCGCGGGTGCCGTTCTTGATGGTGAAATTGGATTTTGATGCTGAGGGTCACATGATCACGGTGCCATCTCGCCAGCTGCTATTGACAAAACTATCGGATGTTCTGAAGTCGGTGGGTGAAAGCATCCTCACTGTGAGTACCACATCGACACGGGAACTCCTGCAGCCAGCAGTCAGTTCCTACTGCTATCCCACTTAGCATTGCCATAGTGCACTGTCAGAGGGTCAGTGCTGAGGGAGTGCCGCACTGTCAGAGGGTCAGTGCTGAGGGAGTGCCGCACTGTCAGAGGGTCAGTGCTGAGGGAGTGCCGCACTGTCAGAGGGTCAGTACTGAGGGAGTGCCGCACTGTCAGAGGGTCAGTACTGAGGGAGTGCCGCACTGTCAGAGGGTCAGTACTGAGGGAGTGCTTCACTGACAGAGGGTCAGTGCTGAGGGAGTGCCGCACTGTCAGAGGGTCAGTACTGAGGGAGTGCCGCACTGTCAGAGGGTCAGTACTGAGGGAGTGCCGCACTGTCAGAGGGTCAGTGCTGAGGGAGCACCGCACTGTCAGAGGGTCAGTACTGAGGGAGCACCGCACTGTCAGAGAGTCAGTACTGAGGGAGTGCCGCACTGTCAGAGGGTCAGTACTGAGGGAGTGCTGCACTGTCAGAGGGTCAGTACTGAGGGAGCACCGCACTGTCAGAGGGTCAGTACTGAGGGAGTGCCGCACTGTCAGAGGGTCAGTGCTGAGGGATTGCCGCACTGTCAGAGGGTTAGTACTGAGGGAGTGCCGCCCTGTCAGAGGGTCAGTGCTGAGGGAGCGCCGCACTGTCAGAGGGTCAGTACTGAGGGAGTGCCGCACTGTCAAAGGGTCAGTACTGAGGGAGTGCTGCACTGTCAGAGGGTCAGTGCTGAGGGAGTGCCGCACTGTCAGAGGGTCAGTGCTGAGGGAGTGCCGCACTGTCAGAGGGTCAGTACTGAGTGAAAACCAGCAGGAAATGTAAAAAAACAGACAGTAAAAGATTCAATCCGTCAAAATGAAAAGAGTTAGTGGAAGCGAGCATTGGTCCTATGGACAGTGAGAGTGTGAGATTCATAATGGGGAATGAGCCTATGGCAGAGTTTATCAACAACTCTTTTGTATCTGACTTTTCAGTTGGAGATACAGAAAGTGTAGCTCGCCTAACGTGTTGCAGGGAATGTGCTAGAATCCAGAGGAAAGGAGTCGCAGGATATTTGGAAAATCATCATATAATGAGAGGGAAGTAACATGTTTTTGTGAAGGAAAATGATGTTTGACCGATTTGTTAGAGTTCTTTGAGGTTGTAATAAACAACATGGATAAAGGGGAACAAGTGGAGGTTGTGTATTTGGATTTCCAAACGTATTTGTCATGTGGTACATGAAAGGTCACTGGACAAGATCCGAGCTCATGGTGCTGGGGGTGATATAACTCTGGGCATTGCCTCATGGCAGTGAAGGAAGGGCCACATCGACACTATGAAGGCTTTGAACAAAGAACAAAGAAAATTACAGCACAGAAACAGGCCCTTCGGCCCTCCAAGCCTGCACTGACCATGCTGCCCGACTTAACTAAAACCCCCTACCCTTCCGGGGACCATATCCCTCTATTCCCATCCTATTCATGTATTTGTCAAGATGCCCCTTAAAAGTCACTCCTGTATCCGCTTCCACTACCTCCCCTGGCAGCGAGTTCCAGGCACCCACCACCCTCTGTGTAAAAAATCTGCTTTAAACCTTGCCCTCGCACCTTAAACCTGTGCCCCCTAGTAATTGACTCTTCCACCCTGGGAAAAAGCTTCTGACTATCCATTCTGTCTATGTCTCTCATAATCTTGTAGACTTCTATCAGGTCACTTCTCAACCTCCGTTGTTCCAGTGAGAACAAACCAAGTTTAGAAACATAGAAACATAGAAAAACTACAGCACAATACAGGTCCTTCAGCCCACAGTTGTGCCGAACATGTCCCTACCTTAGCAATTACTAGGCTTACCTATAACCCTCTATCTTACTAAGTTCCATGTACTTATCTAAAAGTCTCTTAAAAGACCCGATGGAATCCGCCTCCACCACCGTTGCTGGCAGCCCATTCCACACACCCACCACCCTCTGGGTGAAAAACTTACCCCTGACATCTCCTCTGTACCTACTCCCCAGCACCTTAAACCTGTGTCCTCTTGTGGCAACCATTTCAGCCCTGGGAAAAAGCCTCTGACTATCCACTCGATCAATACCTCTCAACATCTTATACACCTCTATCAGGTCACCCCTCATCCTTCATCTCTCCAAGGAGAAAAGGGTGAGCTCACTCAACCTATCCTCATAAGGCATGTTCCCCAACCCAGGCAACATCCTTGTAAATCCCTTTCTATGGCTTCCACATCCTTCCTGTAATGAGGCGACCAGAACTGAGCACAGTACTCCAAGTGTGGTCTGACCAGGGTCTTATATAGCTGCAACATTATCTCACGACTCCTAAACTCAATTCCTCGATTGATGAAGGCCAGTACACCATACGCCTTCTTAACCACAGCCTCAACCTGCACAGCTGCTTTGAGCGTCCTATGAACTCAGACCCCAAGATCCTTCTGATCTTCCACTCTGCCAAGAGTCCTACCATTAATATTATATTCCGCCATCCTATTTGACCTGCCAAAATGAACCACCTCACACTTATCTGGGTTGAACTCCATCTGCCACTTCTCCGCCCAGTCTTGCATCCTATCAATGTCTCGCTGCAACTTCTGACATCCCTCCACACTATCCACAACACCTCCAACCTTTGTGTCATCAGCAAACTTACCAACCCATCCGTCCACTTCCTCATCCAAGTCATTTATAAAAATCACAAAGAGCAAGGGTCCCAGAACAGATCCCTGGGGCATTCCACTGGTGACGGACCTCCATGCAGAACATGACCCATTTATAACCACTCTTTGCCTTTTGTGGGCAAGCCAGTTCTGGATCCACATAGCAATGTCCCTTTGGATCCCATGCCCCCTCACTTTCTCAATAAGGCTTGCATGGGGCACCTTATCAAATGCCTTGCTGAAGTCCATATATACTACATCTACTGCTCTTCCTTCATCAATGTGTTTAGTCACATCCTCAAAAAATTCAACCAGGCTCGTAAGGCATGATCTGCCTTTGACAAAGCCATGCTGACTATTCTTAATCATATTATACCTCTCCAAATGTTCATAAATCCTGCCTCTCAGGATATTCTCCATCAACTTACCAACCACTGAGGTTAGACTCATTGGTCTATAATTTCCAGGGCTATCCCTATTCCCTTTCTTGAATAAAGGAACAACATCCGCAATCCTCCAATCCTCTGGAACCTCTCCCGTCTCCATTGATGATGCAAAGATCATCGCCAGAGGCTCAGCAATCTCCTCCCTCGCCTCCCACAGTAGCCTGGGGTACATCTCATCCGGTCCCGGCGACTTATCTAACTTGATGCTTTTCAAAAGCTCCAACACATCCTCTTTCTTAATATCTACATGCTCAAGCTTTTCAGTCCACTGCAAGCCTGCTCTACAACCACCAAGATCCTTTTCCATAGTGAATACTGAAGTAAAGTATTCATTAAGTACCTCTGCTATTTCTTCCGATTCCATACAAACTTTCCCACTGTCACACTTGATAGGTCCTATTCTTTCACGTCTTATCCTCTTGCTCTTCACATACTTGTGGAATGCCTTGGGGTTTTCCTTAATCCTGCCTGCCAAGGCCTTCTCATGACCCCTTCTGGCTCTCCTAATTTCCTTCTTAAGATCCTTCCTATTAACCGTATACTCTTCAAGATCTCTAACATTACCTAGCTCCCTGAACCTTTTGTAAGCTTTTCTTTTCTTCTTGACTAGATTCATTACAGCCTTTGTACACCACGGTTCCTGCAACCTACCATAACTTCCCTGTCTCATTGGAACGTTGCTATGCAGAACTCCAGACAAATATTCCCTGAAAATTTGTCACATTTCTTCCATACATTTCCCTGAGAAAACCTCTTTCCAATTTAAGCCTCCAATTTCCTGCCTGATAGCCTCATAATTCCCCTTACTCCAATTAAACACTTTTCTAACTTGTCTGATCCTATCTCTCTCCAATGCTATTGTAAAGGAGATAGAATTATGATCACTATCTCCAAAATGCTCTCCCACTGAGAGATCTGACACCTGACCAGGTTCATTTCCCAATACCAAATCAAGTACAGCCTCTCTTCTTGTTGGCTTATGGACCTACTGTGTCAAGAAACCCTCCTGAACACACCTAACAAACTCCTCCCCATCTACACCCCTTACTCTAGGGAGATTCCAATCAATATTTGGGAAATTAAAATCTCCCATCACGACAACTCTTATTATTACACCTTTCCAGGATCTGTTTCCCTATCTGCTCCTCAACATCCCTGTTACTATTGGGTGGCCTATAGAAAACACCCAGTAAAGTTATTGACCCCTTGCTGTTCCTAACCTCCACGATGTGGAGATGCCGGCGTTGGACTGGGGTAAACACAGTAAGAAGTTTAACAACACCAGGTTAAAGTCCAACAGGTTTATTTGGTAGCAAAAGCCACACAAGCTTTCGGAGCTCCAAGCCCCTTTAACCTCCACCCACAGAGACTCCGTAGACAATCCCTCCATGGTGTCCATCTTTTCTGCAGCCGTGACACTATCTCTGATCAACAGTGCCACTCCCCTACCTCTTTTGCCTCCCTCCCTGTCCCTTCTGAAACATCTGAATCCCGGCACTTGAAGTAGCCAGTCCTGTCCCTGAGCATCCAAGTCTCTGTAATGGCCACCACTTCATATTTCCAAATAGTGATCCACGCTCTAAGCTCATCCACTTTGTTCACAACACTCCTTGCGTTAAAATAGACACATCTCAAACCTTCGGTCTGAGCGCTCCCCTTCTCTATCACCTGCCTATCCTCCCTCTCACACTGTCGGCAAGCTTTCTCTATTTGTGAGCTAACCTCCTCTCTCCCAGTCACTTCATTTTGATTCCCACCCCCCAACCATTCTAGTTTAAACTCTCCTCAGTAGCCTTAGCAAACCTCCCCGCCAGGATATTGGTCCCCCTGGGATTCAAGTGCAACCCATCCTTATTGTACAGGTCACACCTGCCCCAAAAGAGGTCCCAATGATCCAGAAACCTGAATCCCTGCCCCCTGCTCCAATCCCTCAGCCACGCATTTATCCTCCACCTCATTCCATTCCTACTCTCACTGTCGCGTGGCACAGGCAGCAATCCCGAGATTACTACCTTTGCGTTCCTTCTTCTCAACTCCCTTCCCAACTCCCTATATTCTCCTTTCAGGACCTCTTCTCTTTTCCTACCTATGTCATTGGTACCAATATGTACCACGACCTCTGGCTCTTCTCCCTCCCACTTCAGGATATCTTGGACGCGATCAGAAACATCCCGGATCCTGGAACCAGGGAGGCAAACTACCATCCGAGTTTCTTGACCGCGTCCACAGAATCGCCTGTCCGACCCCCTCACTATAGAGTCCCCTACTACTGCCTTCCCCCTCCTTTCCCTACCCTTCTGAGCTACAGAGCCGGACTCTGTGCCAGAGGCACGGCCACTGTTGCTTCCCCCAGGTAGGCTGTCCCCCCCAACAGCACTCAAACAGGAGCACTTATTGTTAAGGGGCACAGCCACTGGGGTACTCTCTAGTACCTGACCTTTCCCCTTCCCCTTCCTAACCGTGACCCACTTGTCTGCCTCCCGTGGCCCCGGTGTGACCACCTGCCTGTAACTCCTCTCTATCACCCCCTCATTCTCCCTGACCAGACGAAGGTCATCGAGCTGCAGCTCCAGTTCCCTAACGTGGTCTCTTAGGAGCTGCAGCTCGACGCACCTGGTGCAGATATGGACGTCCGGGAGACTCGGAGACTCCAGGACCTCCCACATCCGACACCGCCTCACACTCATAATTCCCCCTTTCTTCAAATAACACAGGGAAAACTAAGAACTAAACCTACCCTGCCTAGCCCGTTGAGCCAAAGCCCTTCAGCCTTCACTCTGCTCCCTCTCACTCCGTCGCCCGCTCACAACGCTGCCCGCTGGATAGAGCGGCCTTTTTTTCAAAGGAAAAAAATATATAACTTCCCAGGTGTCACTGGGGCCTACTTCCGGTTTTACCCTCCCAGCTGCTTTAGAGAAAAAAAAACATTCCGAAAATAGAGCAATTTAAAAACACCTCTTACCCACTAGCTCTCCTCTCCTGAAAACACCAGTCTAGCTGCTCCACTGGAACAATGAGGTCGAACCCTCTAAGCTAAGTACCTTTTAAGACACATAATGTTTCTCCAACCTCTCCTCATAGCTAATGCCCTCCATACCAGGCAACATCCTGGTAAATCTTTTCTGTACCCTCTCCAAAGCCTCCACATCCTTCTGGTAGTGTGGTGACCAGAATTGAACACTATATTCCACGTGCGGCCTAATTCAGGTTCTATAAAGCTGTAACATGAACATAGAACATAGAACATAGAACAGTACAGCACAGAACAGGCCCTTCGGCCCACGATGTTGTGCCGAGCTTTATCTGAAACCAACATCAACCTATCCCACTCCCTATCATCCTGGTGTGCTCCATGTGCCTATCCAATAACCGCTTAAATGTTTCTAAAGTGTCCGACTCCACTATCACTGCAGGCAGTCCATTCCACACCCCAACCACTCTCTGCGTAAAGAACCTACCTCTGATATCCGTCCTGTATCTCCCACCACGAACCCTATAGTTATGCCCCCTTGTAATAGCTCCATCCACCCGAGGAAATAGTCTTTGAACGTTCACTCTATCTATCCCCTTCATCATTTTATACACCTCTATTAAGTCTCCCCTCAGCCTCCTCCGCTCCAGAGAGAACAGCCCTAGCTCCCTCAACCTTTCCTCATATGACCTACCCTCCAAACCAGGCAGCATCCTGGTAAATCTCCTCTGCACTCCTTCCAGCGCTTCCACATCCTTCCTATAGTGAGGTTTTTATAGTGTTAGTTTTAACAGCAGTTTTTCAAGTTTAAAGTGAAAACTAGAAGTGGGCAGCAAAGGAGTCTGGGAAGGGTTTTTATTTTAACTTTAAAAGTCAGTTACCTGGGAGGTTCCCCCTCATTGATCCACTGGAGCAAGCTGAGAGGGGTGATTGAAAGCAGCAGTGCTGGTAAGAGATTAATTGGATTAATTGAATTGTTTATTTATTTAATTAGTCAGCTAGTGTGTGTATTTTTTTGGCCTTTACTTTAACAGCAGTTTTTCAAGTTTAAAGTGAAAACTAGAAGTGGGCAGCAAAGGAGTCTGGGAAGGGTTTTTTAAGCGCGTGAAGTATAAAAGGTAGGCTGCAGTATACAGCGGGCAGCGTCGGGAGCGGGCAGTGTAGTGTGTGGGAAGCAGAGTGTGAGCTATAAGGGCTTTGGCTCACAGGGCTTGAGTGTGTGGGAAGCAGAGTGTGAGCTATAAGACTTTGGCTCACAGGGCTTGAGTGTGTGGGAAGCAGAGTGTGAGCTATAAGACTTTGGCTCACAGGGCTTAGGCTGAAAGGGCGAGTAGGGGTGAGTTGAATTCATTTCTGCACTTTCTACCTGGTACTGGCAAGGTATCTAGAGGGGATGGGTGTGCAGGCAGGGCTATGTTCCTCTTGCACTATGTTTGAGGTGAGGGACGACGTCAGTGTCCCTGCTGATTACACCTGTGGGAAGTGCACCCATCTGCAGCTCCTCCAAAACCGTGTTAGGGAACTGGAGCTGGAGTTGGATGAACTTAGGATCATCAGGGACGCAGAGATGGCCATAGACACAAGCTTTAGGAATACAGTTACTCCGAGGATTGAAAACAGATGGGTGACGGTGAGAGGGGCTGGGAGGAAGCAGTCTGTGCAGGGATCCCCGGTGGTCGTTCCCCTTAGCAACAAGTATTCCGCTTTGGATACGGTTGAGGGGGATGACATACCAGTGGGGAGCCGCAGTGAGAGGATCTCCAGCATTGTGTCCGTCTCTGTGGCTCGGGAGGGTAAGGGGGAGAGCGGGAGGGCAATAGTTATTGGGGACTCGTTAGTTAGAGGGATAGATAGGAGGTTCTGTGGCAGCAAAAGAGACTCACGGACGGTATGTTGCCTACCGGATGCCAAGGTCCGTGATGTCTCAGACCGTGTTTTCCAGATTCTGAAGGGGGAGGGGAAACAGTCACAAGTCGTGGTGCACATTGGTACCAATGACATAGGTAAGAGAAGGGACGGGGATTTAAAGCAGGAATTTCTGGAGCTGGGCTGGAAGCTGAGAGCCAAGACGAAACATGTGGTCATCTCTGGTACGTTGCCGGTACCACGTGATAGCGAGTTGAGGAACAGGGAGAGAGTGCAGTTAAATATGTGGTTGCAGGGATGGTGTAGGAGGGAGGGTTTCAGATATGTGGATAATTGGAACACGTTCTGGGGAAGGTGGGACCTGTACAAACAGGACGGGGTGCACCTGAACCAGAGGGGCACCAATATCCTCGGAGGGAAATTTGTTACGGCTCTTCAGGGGGGTTTAAACTAATTTGTCAGGGGAGTGGGAAAGGGAGTTGTAGTCCAGAAGTCAGTGAGGGTGGTGAGGTATTGGGGAAGGTATCAGGGTCAAGGGTGGGTACTGGTAGACAGGAAGGTGGGTTGAAGTGTGTCTACTTCAATGCAAGGAGCATCCGGAACAAGGTAGATGAACTTGGGGCGTGGATTGGTACTTGGGACTACGATGTTGTGGCCAATACGGAGACGTGGGTAGAACAAGGACAGGAATGGTTGTTGGACGTTCCGGGGTATAGATGTTTCACTAAGTGTAGGGAAGCTGGTAAAAGAGGTGGAGGAGTGGCATTGTTAATCAAGGATAGTTTAACGGCTGCGGAAAGGCACTTCGTGGGGGATCTGCACACTGAGGTAATATGGGCTGAAGTTAGAAATAGGAAAGGAGCGGTCACGTTGCTAGGAGTTTACTATAGGCCCCCAAATAGTAATAGAGATGTGGAGGAAGAAATTGCTAAGCAGATTATGGATATGTGTGGGGGTCACAGGGTAGTTGTCATGGGGGACTTTAACTTTCCAAATATTGATTGGAACCTTTGTAGGTCAAATAGTTTGGATGGGGCAGTTTTTGTGCAGTGTGTGCGGGAGGGTTTCCTGACACAATATGTGGATGGGCCGACTAGAGGTGAGGCCACATTGGATTTGGTACTGGGAAATGAACCGGGCCAAGTGTTAGATTTGGTTGTGGGAGAGCAATTTGGAGATAGTGACCACAATTCGGTGTCTTTTGTTATTGCAATGGAGAGGGATAGGGCCGTACGGCAGGGCAAGGTTTACAATTGGGGGAGGGGTAATTATGATGTGATTAGGCAAGAATTAGGGGGCATAAGTTGGGAACAGAAACTGTCAGAGAAAGGAACTAATGAAAAGTGGAATTTTTTCAAGGAACAAATACTGGATGTCCTTGATAGGTATGTTCCTGTCAGGCAGGGAGGAAATGGCCGAGTGAGGGAACCATGGTTCACAAAAGAGGTGGAATGTCTTGTGAAAAGGAAGAGGGAAGCTTATGTAGGGATGAGGAAACAAGGTTCAGATGGCTCGATTGAGGGTTACAAGTTAGCAAGGAATGAGCTGAAAAAGGGGCTTAGGAGAGCTAGGAGGGGACATGAGAAGTCCTTGGCGGGTCGGATCAAGGAAAACCCCAAGGCTTTTTACTCTTATGTGAGGAATAAAAGAATGACCAGGGTGAGGTTAGGGCCGGTCAAGGACAGTAGTGGGAACTTGTGTATGGAGTCAGTAGAGATAGGCGAGGTGATGAATGAATACTTTTCTTCAGTGTTCACCAAGGAGAGGGGCCATGTTTTTGAGGAAGAGAAGGTGTTACAGGCTAATAGGCTGGAGGAAATAGATGTTCGGAGGGAGGATGTCTTGGCAGTTTTGAATAAACTGAAGGTCGATAAGTCCCCTGGGCCTGATGAAATGTATCCTAGGATTCTTTGGGAGGCAAGGGATGAGATTGCAGAGCCTTTGGCGTTGATCTTTGGGTCCTCGCTGTCCACGGGGATGGTGCCAGAGGACTGGAGAATGGCGAATGTTGTTCCTCTGTTTAAGAAAGGGAATAGAAATGACCCTGGTAATTATAGACCGGTTAGTCTTACTTCGGTGGTTGGTAAATTGATGGAAAGGGTCCTTAGGGATGGGATTTACGACCATTTAGAAAGATGCGGATTAATCCGAGATAGTCAGCACGGATTCGTGAAGGGCAAGTCGTGCCTCACAAATTTGATAGAATTTTTTGAGGAGGTAACTAAATGTGTTGATGAAGGTAGGGCAGTTGATGTCATATACATGGATTTTAGTAAGGCGTTTGATAAGGTCCCCCATGGTCGGCTTATGATGAAAGTGAGGAGGTGTGGGATAGAGGGAAAGTTGGCCGATTGGATAGGTAACTGGCTGCCTGACCGAAGACAGAGGGTGGTGGTCGATGGAAAATTTTCGGATTGGAGGCAGGTTGCTAGCGGTGTGCCGCAGGGATCAGTGCTTGGTCCTCTGCTCTTTGTGATTTTTATTAATGACTTAGAGGAGGGGGCTGAAGGGTGGATCAGTAAATTTGCTGATGACACCAAGATTGGTGGAGTAGTGGATGAGGTGGAGGGCTGTTGTAGGCTGCAAAGAGACATAGATAGGATGCAAAGCTGGGCTGAAAAATGGCAAATGGAGTTTAACCCTGATAAATGTGAGGTGATTCATTTTGGTAGGACTAATTTAAATGTGGATTACAGGGTCAAAGGTAGGGTTCTGAAGACTGTGGAGGAACAGAGAGATCTTGGGGTCCATATCCACAGATCTCTAAAGGTTGCCAGTCAAGTGGATAGAGCTGTGAAGAAGGCCTATAGTGTGTTAGCTTTTATTAACAGGGGGTTGGAGTTTAAGAGCCGTGGGGTTATGCTGCAACTGTACAGGACCTTGGTGAGACCACATTTGGAATATTGTGTGCAGTTGCCAATTTTTAAACTCAATGCCCCAGACTTTTTGCTTCAGACTTTTAATATTCAGGCAACCTGGTTCACCCCACATAAGTGAAGACACTGGATACTGCAAAGACTATGGGCCCTGACAATATTCCAGCAGTAGCATTGGGTACTTGTGCTCCAGAATTTTCCCCGCCCCTAGCTCAGCTGTCCTAGCACAGCTATGACATTAACATCTACCTGGCAATGTGGAAAATTGCCCAGGTATGTCATGTACACAAGAGGCAGGATAAATCCAACCCGGCCAATTACCGTGACATCGGTCTACTGTTAATCATCAGCGATGGAAGGGGAAGTGCTATCAAGCAGCATCTGCTCAGCAATAACCTGCTCAGTTTGGGTTCCACCAGGGTCACTGAGTTCCTGCCCTCAACGCTGCTTCAGATTGGAGAGGTTGGGACTGTTTGCCTTGAAGAGAAGAAGGCTAAGAGGAAGGCTATTGATGAAGCAGCTGAAGATTGTTGGGCCTAGGACACTACCCTGAGGGACTCCTGTAGTGATCTCCTGGAGCTGAGATCATTGACCCCCAACCAACACAACCATCTTCCTATGTACCCGGTATGAGTCCAACCAGCAGAGAGTTTGCCCCCTGATTCTCACTGATTCCAGTTTTGCTGGGGCTCCTTGATGCCACACTCAGTTCAATGCGGCCCTGATGTCAAGGGCTGTCACTCTCACCTCACCTCTGGAATTCAGCTCTTTTGTCCATGTTTGAACCAAGGCTGTAATGAGGTCAGGAGCTGAGTGACCCTGGCGAAACCTAAACCTAGTAAGAGTTTTAACAACACCAGGTTAAAGTCCAACAGGTTTATTTGGTAGCAAATTGGTGCTTCAGGTGCCGGGTTTTAGATGTTTCAGGAAGGACAGGGAGGGAGGCAAGAGAGGGGGGGGAGTGGCACTGTTGATCAGGGATAGTGTCACGGCTGTAGAGAAGGTGGACGCCGTGGAGGGATTGACTACGGAGTCTCTGTGGGTGGAGGTTAGGAACAGGAAGGGGTCGGTAACGTTGCTGGGTGTTTTCTATAGGCCGCCCAATAGTAACAGAGATGTTGAGGAGCAGATGGGGAAACAGATCCTGGAGAGATGTAGGAATAACAGAGTTGTCGTGATGGGAGATTTTAATTTCCCAAACATAGATTGGTATATCCCTAGGGCTAGGGGTTTGGATGGAGAGTAGTTTGTTAGGTGTGTCCAGGAGAGTTTCCTGACACAGTATGTGGATAAGCCTACTAGAGGAGAGGCTGTACTTGATCTGGTGCTGGCTAATGAACCTGGACAGGTGGAGGATCTCTCGGTGGGTGAGCATCTTGGGGATAGCGATCATAATTCTATCTCCTTCACGATAGCATTGGAAAGAGATAGGATCAGGCAGGCTAGGAAAGTGTTTCTCTGGAGTAAAGGGAAATACAGTGTCATCAGGGAGGAAATTAGACGGGTAAATTGGAAGGAGGCATTCTTGGGGAAAAGTACCGAAGGAAAGTGGAGGATTTTCAAGGAATGTTTGTCTGGAGCTCTGCATGACAACGTTCCGATGAGACAGGGGGGTGTTGGTAGGGTACGGGAACCGTGGTGCACGAAGGTTGTGATGAACCTGGTGAATAAGAAAAGAGAGGCGTACAGAAGGTTCAGGGAGCTAGGAGGTGTTAAGGATTTAGAGGAGTATACGGGATGTAGGAAGGAGCTTAAGAAGGAAATTAGGAGAGCGAGAAGGGGTCATGAGAAGGCCTTGGCGGGTAAGATTAAGGAGAATCCCAAGGCTTTCTACAAATATGTCAAGAGTAAAAGGATGAGATGTGAAGGCATAGGACCCTTAAAAGGTGAAGGGGGAAAAGTTTGTGCGGAACCGTTAGAAATGGCGGAGGTGCTTAATGAATACTTTACCTCGGTATTCACGGTGGAAAGGGATCTGGGTGGTTGTACTGCTGGTTTGCGGTGGATAGAAAGGATCGAGCATGTGGACATAAAGAAAGAGGATGTGTTGGAACTATTGAATGGCATCAAGGTTGGTAAGTCGCCGGGACCGGATGGGATGTACCCCAGGTTACTGTGGGAGGCGAGGGAGGAGATTGCGGAGCCTTTGGCGATGATCTTTGCATCGTCGATGGAGACGGGAGAGGTTCCGGAGGATTGGAGGATTGCGGATGTGGTCCCTATATTCAAGAAAGGGAACAGGGACAGCCCGGGAAATTACCGACCGGTGAGTCTAACCTCAGTGGTTGGTAAGTTGATGGAGAGGATCCTGAGAGACAGGATTTATGATCATCTAGAGAAGTTTAGTATGATCAAAAGTAGTCAGCACGGCTTTGTCAAGGGCAGGTCGTGCCTTACGAGCCTGGTTGAGTTCTTTGAAAATGTGACCAAACACATTGACGAAGGAAGAGCGGTGGATGTGGTCTATATGGACTTCAGCAAGGCGTTCGATAAGGTCCCCCATGCAAGACTTCTTGAGAAAGTGAGAGGGCATGGGATCCAAGGGGCTGTTGCCTTGTGGATCCAGAACTGGCTTGCCTGCAGAAGGCAGAGAGTGGCTGTGGAGGGGTCTTTCTCTGCATGGAGGTCAGTGACCAGTGGAGTGCCCCAGGGATCTGTTCTGGGACCCTTGCTGTTTGTCATTTTCATAAATGACCTGGATGAGGAAGTGGAGGGATGGGTTGGTAAGTTTGCTGACGACACCAAGGTAGGTGGTGTTGTGGATAGTTTGGAGGGATGTCAGAAGTTGCAGCGAGACATAGATAGAATGCAAGACTGGGCGGAGAAGTGGCAGATGGACTTCAACCCGGATAAGTGTGTGGTGATCCATTTTGGCAGATCCAATGGGATGAAGCAGCAGTATAATATGAAGGGTACCATTCTTAGCAGTGTAGAGGATCAGAAGGACCTTGGGGTCCGGGTCCATAGGACTCTTAAATCGGCCTCGCAGGTGGAGGCTGCGGTCAAGAAGGCGTACGGCGTACTGGCCTTCATTAATCGAGGGATTGAGTTTAGGAGTCGGGAGATAATGCTGCAGCTTTATAGGACCCTGGTTAGACCCCACTTGGAGTACTGCGCGCAGTTCTGGTCACCTCATTACAGGAAAGATGTTGAAGCCATTGAAAGGGTGCAGAGGAGATTTACAAGGATGTTGCCTGGATTGGGGGGCATGCCTTATGAGGATAGGTTGAGGGAGCTTGGTCTCTTCTCCCTGGAGAGACGAAGGATGAGAGGTGACCTGATAGAGGTTTACAAGATGTTGAGAGGTCTGGATAGGGTAGACTCTCAGAGGCTATTTCCAAGGGCTGAAATGGTTGCTACGAGAGGACACAGGTTTAAGGTGCTGGGGGGTAGGTACAGAGGAGATGTCAGGGGTAAGTTTTTCACTCAGAGGGTGGTGGGTGAGTGGAATCGGCTGACGTCGGTGGTGGTGGAGGCAAACTCGTTGGGGTCTTTTAAGAGACTTCTGGATGAGTACATGGGATTTAATGGGATTGAGGGCTATAGATAGGCCTAGAGGTAGGGATATGATCGGCGCAACTTGTGGGCCGAAGGGCCTGTTTGTGCTGTGGCTTTCTATGTTCTATGTTCTATGTTCTAAATGCCATTAGCTTTCGGAGCACTGCTCCTTCGTCAGATGGAGTGGATATCTGCTCTCAAACAGGGCATACAGAGACACAAAATCAAGTTACAGAATACTGATTAGAATGCGAATCTCTACAACCAGCCAGGTCTTAAAGATACAGACAATGTGAGTGGAGGGAGTATTAAGCACAGGTTAAAGAGATGTGTATTGTCTCCAGACAGGACAGCCAGTGAGATTCTGCAAGTCCAGGAGGCAAGCTGTGGGGGTTGCTGATAGTGTGACATAAATCCAAGATCCCGGTTTAGGCCGTCCTCATGTGTGCGGAACTTGGTTATCAGTTTCTGCTCAGCGACTCTGCGCTGTCGTGTGTCGTGAAGGCCGCCTTGGAGAACGCTTACCCGAAGATCAGAGGCTGCATGCCTGTGACCGTTGAAGTGCTCCCCCACAGGAAGAGAACAGTCTTGCCTGGTGATTGTTGAGCGGTGTTCATTCATCCATTGTCGTAGCGTCTGCATGGTTTCCCCAATGTACCATGCCTCGGGACATCCTTTCCTGCAGCGTATCAGGCAGACAACATTGGCCGAGTTGCAAGAGTAGGTACCGTGTACCTGGTAGACGGTGTTCTCACGTGTTGGTTGTGTTGGTTGGGGGTCATAAGAACATACGAAATAGGAGCAGGAGTAGGCCATCTAGCCCTCGAGCCTGCCCCGCCATTCAATAAGATCATGGCTGATCTGAAGTGGATCAGTTCCACTTACCCGCCTGATCCCTATAACCCCTAATTCCCTTACCGATCAGGAATCCATCTATCCGTGATTTAAACAAATTCAATGAGGTAGCCTCCACCACTTCAGTGGGCAGAGAATTCCAGAGATTCACCACCCTCTGAGAGAAGAAGTTCCTCCTCAACTCTGTCCTAAACTCACCCCCCTTTATTTTGAGGCTGTGCCCTCTAGCTTCCTTTCTAAGTGGAAAGAATCTCTCCACCTCTACCCTATCCAGCCCCTTCATTATCTTTTAGGTCTCTATAAGATCCCCCCTCAGCCTTCTAAATTTCAACGAGTACAAACCCAGTCTGCTCAGTCTCTCCTCATAATCAACACCCCTCATCTCTGGTATCACCCTGGTGAACCTTCTCTGCACTCCCTCCAAGGCCAATATATCCTTCCACAAATAAGGGGACCAATACTGCACACAGTATTCCAGCTGCGGCCTCACCAATGCCCTGTATAGATGCAGCAAGACATCTCTGCTTTTATATTCTATCCCCCTTGCAATATAGGCCAACATCCCATTTGCCTTCTTGATCACCTGTTGCACCTGCAGACTGGGTTTTTGCGTCTCATGCACAAGGACCCCCAGGTCCCTTTGCACAGTAGCATGTTGCAATTTTTTTCCATTTGGATAATAATCCAATTTGCTATTATTTCATCCAAAGTGAATAACCTCGCATTTGTCAACGTTATACTCCATCTGCCAGATCCTCGCCCACTCACTCAGCCTGTCCAAATCTCTCTGCAGACCTTCTACGCCCTCCACACGATTCACTTTTCCACTTACCTTCGTGTCGTCTGCAAACTTTGTTACCCTACACTCAGTCCCCTCCTCCAGATCGCCTATATAAATGGTAAATAGTTGAGGCCCCAGTACCGATCCCTGCGGCACGCCACTAGTTATCATCTGCCAACCAGAAAAGCACCCATTTATTCCAACTCTCTGCTTCCTGTCGGATAGCCAATTCCCCAATCCACGCTAACACCCCACCCCCAACTCCGTGTGCCCCAATCTCCTTCAGCAACCTTTTGTGAGGCACCTTATCAAACGCCTTTTGGAAATCCAAAAACACCACATCCACCGGTTCCCCTCCGTCAACCGCACTAGTCACATCTTCATAAAAATCCAACAAGTTTAGCAGACCTACTCCCGGGATGGCAGATCAGTCATCTCAGCTCCAGGAGATCACTGCAGGAGTCCCTCAGGGTAGTGTCCGAGGCCCAACAATCTTCACGTGTTCAAACCTAAACCTAACAGAACTAAGGAGCAGCTCCTTCTCACAGAGGGTTGTGAATCTATGGAACTCACTGCCCCAGTGTGCAGTGGATGCAGAATCAATTAATGGATTCAAGAAGGAGTCGGACACATTGATCAATTGACCAAAAGCGGGATAAAGGACGAAGGGGGAAAAGCAGGGAAGTGGAGTTAGGATGAGAAGGAGATCAGCCATGATCATATGGAATGGTGGAGCGGGCTCAAAGGGTTGAATTGCCCACTCTCGCTCCTAACTCCTGTTCCTATGAATCTACCCTGTCTAATCGTGTTAGAATTTTATAAGTTTCTATGAGATCCCCTCTCACTCTTCTAAACCCCAGCGAATATAATCCTAACCGACTTAGTCTCTCCTCATATGACAGACCTGCCATCCCGGGAATAGGTCTGGTAAACCTTCACTGTACTTTCTTTATAGCAAGGACATCCTTCCTCAGATAAGGACACCAAAACTGCACACAATACTCCAGGTGTGGCCTCACCAACGCCCTATACAATTGCAGCAAAACATCCCTATCCCTATACTCAAATCCTCTCGCTATGAAGGCCCACACACCATTTGCCTTCTTTACTGCCTGCTGTACCTGCACGCTTATTTTTAGTGACTGATGCACAAGGACTCCAAGGTCTCGCTGAGTATCCACCTCTCTCAATTTATACCCATTTAAGTAATAATCTGTCTTCCTATTATTGCTACCAAAGTGGATAACCTCACACTTATCCATGTTATACTGCCGCAATGGGAAATCTGACTTGCCATCATCCTGCTATGAAAGTGGTGAGGGAATGACTCCACACTCTTTTCCACCACTGGGTTTCGAGAGCTTTTTGGTCTCACTCCAAATTTCCTGGTCCCGTCCACCACAGGCTGGAGGAGGAAATTCTGCCCTCAGTCAATATGACATCTGAGATGCTGGGACCACTGGAGGAGGCCGAGATGGATCATCCACTCAGCACTTCTGGCTGAAGATTGCTGCGAATACTTCAGCCTTATCTTTTGCACTGATGAGCTGGCTCCTCCATCATTGAGGATGGAGATATTTGTGGAACCTCCTCCTCCAATAAGTTGTTTAATTGTCCATCACCATTCTCGACTGGATGTGGCAGGACTGCAGAGCTTAGATCTGATCCATTGGCTGTGGGATCGCTTAGCTCTGTCTATTACTTGCTGTTTTTGCCGTTTGGCATGCGAGTAGTCCTGTGTTGTAGCTTCACCAGGTTAACACCTCATTTTTAGGTATGCCTGGTGCTGCTCCCAGCATGCCCTCCTGCACTCTCCATTGAACCAGGGCTGATACCCTGGCTTGATGGTATAAAATCATAGAATCATAGAATCCCTACCGTACAGAAAGAGGCCATTCGGCTCATCGAGTCTGCACCGACCACAATCCCACCCAGGCCCTACCCCCATATCCCTACACATTTACCCACTAATCCCTCTAACCTACGCATCTCAGGACACTAAGGGCAATTTTAGCATGGCCAATCAACTTAACCTGCACATCTTTGGACTGTGGGAGGAAACCGGAGCACCCGGAGGAAACCCACGCAGAGGAGAATGTGCAAACTCCACACAGATAGTGACCCAAGCCGGGAATCGAACCCAGGTTCCTGGAGCTGTGAAGCAGCAGTGCTAACCACTGTGCTACTGTGCCGCCTTTGGTTGAGTGGGGGATATGCCGGGCCATGAAGTTGCAGATTGTGCTGGAGTACAATTCCGCTGCTGTTGATGGCCCACAGCGCCTCCTGGATGCCCAGTCTGGAGTTGCTAGATTGGTTCGAAGTCTGTCCCATTTAGCACGGTGATCGTGCCATACAACACGATGGAGGTTATTGTCAATGTGAAGGCGGGACTTTGTCTCCAGCGTAGATGCTGCCTAACCTGAGTACTTCCAGGAACTTGTTCACATGTCGGTAAAATGAACATCATTTCATGAAAATCCAAACGGCGACACTGAAGTCACATGCGGCGTTGTGGGGTGGATGGGAAGGTGTAAGAAAAGTAACAGGGATACCATCGCATGAGAAAAACATCCTCTCGCAAACAGAAAGTGAATCATAAAAAGAGAAAGTGCTGGAAAATCTCAGTCGGTCTGACGGCAGAGAGAGAGCACGGCAGACTTGCTGCCTGCCAACACGTGTGTGATGTAACTGTGCAGCGAGTAGCTGGAATGCTGCAGCTGGGCAGGCTGGCACTGTGAGAAATACCCAGGAATGGCACCTTCAGCACGCTCCAACCATCCACCGCCATCTTCACAAAGCCAAGCCTCTCGCCCAATCACAGCCTCTCGCCCAATCACAGCCTCTCGCCCAATCACAGCCTCTCGCCCAATCAACAGCCTCTCGCCCAATCAGCAGCCTCTCACCCAATCAGCAGCCTCTCGCCCAATCAGGAACCTCTCGCCTAATCAGAGCCTCTCGCCCAATCAAGAACCTCTCACCCAATCAGCAGCCTCTCGCCCAATCAGGAACCTCTCGCCTAATCAGCAGCCTCTCGCCCAATCAGGAACCTCTCGCCCAATCAGGAACCTCTCGCCCAATTAGGAGCCTCTCGGCCAATCAGAGCCTCTTGCCCAATCAGCAGCCTCTCGCCCAATCAGGAACCTCTTGGCCAATCAGAGCACAAAGAGCCAAGGGGGTGGCATTGCTGCAGCTCTCGATGGATCGTGAACTGCAAATTCCAAATTAAACTGTTCCACCCATTAGTCCAACAAAATTCAAACAGGACAAACCAACCAGTGAGAAAGGAAAGAGAAACAGAACTGAATCACTTCAAATACAGATTGCCAAGTTCACTGAGGGAGCTACCCTCATCCACAGCCACTACTGCCCTAGAATAGAATCCCGACATGGCAGAAGGAGGCCATTCGGCCCATTGAGCCTGTACTGACAACAATCCCACCCAGTCCTATCCCTGTAACCCCACATATTTACCCTAAAACCCCTAACAGTAAGGGGCAATTTAGCATGGCCAATCAGTGTGAGGGGAAACCGGAGCACCCGGAGGAAACCCATGGAGAACGTGCAGATTCCACACAATGACTCGAGGTCAGAATTTAACCCGGCTCCCTGGCGCTGTGAGGCAGCAGTGCTAACCACTGTGCCACCTTGGGTCCCTGGCGCTGTGAGGCAGCAGTGCTAACCACTGTGCCACCGTGCCACCCTGGGTCCCTGGTGCTGTGAGGCAGCAGTGTTTGCCACCGTGCCACCCTGGGTCCCTGGTGCTGTGAGGCAGCAGTGCTAACCGCTGTGCCACCCTGGGTCCCTGGCGCTGTGAGGCAGCAGTGCTAACCGCTGTGCCACTGTGCCGCCGTCATCTCCATCAAATGCACCATGCCCATTTGGGCCTTCAGTTTCTGCCCTCACTTCTTGCCCTCTTTCTTGGCCCTGCACTTTGACAAGCCACAGATCATCTGACTCAGATCGCCCTTCCTCACAGCTTCCCTCCATTTTCAACTGGACATTGTCCAATTTCCTTTGCTGTTGCATTCCTTTCAGTCTGAAGTTTAGCTTCTTCCCTGCAGTTAACATTGGCACTGCAAGGCCACGTTACTCTCCATAACTGTCCTTGTCTCCCTTGGTCTGTCAGCTGCTGGAGATCTGCAGCCTGTGGATACGGCTCAGTATTCAATCAGACCGTGGGTGTCAGGGCCCAGCTGTCACAGTGTCTGCTGCAACACAGCCAGGTTCTGCTCTCAGTGTGTTCAACAGGCCATGGCAAGAAGAATTCCTGTCCAGAGACAAAAAATATCCCATTGTCAGCTTGTGAGTGACTGGCTGTGTGATTCCCTTTGACAAGATAGTCACTGCATCGGGGAGGTTAGTTTATCAGTGACTTCATTAATATTCCACATCTTCCATTCACGGTCACCATGGCAACTGACAGAGGCATTTCTTTCAATAAAAGCATGCAAGTGACATTAGGATTAAGCAGGGTGGATTAACAATGAAACGCACCGTTCCCTGTGAAAGGGTTAGCTGTGGGGAGGTGGGGGTGGATGGGGTGAAACGCCTGCAGTGCTGGTTCCTGCCACCGGGGGCTGGATTTACAGGTGTGCACCTCCACGTTCAGCACCATCCACACTCCCCCTCAGAGGTTCTCAAATTCAAACTTCCAAAGACTGGGCACCAACATCTGCTGAACATGTTGATGGGCCAAAGGGCCTTTTCTGCACTGTATGACTCCATGTCAGAACTACAACTCCCATCAGGCACCGGGGGCTGGGCTGCCCCCTGACTGATGCTCCTCAATGTTCAGATCTTTCCCAGGTGCAATCCTGCTGATAAAGTTTATTTATTTTGAAGTTCATTTATTAGTCACAAGTAAGGCTTACATTAACACTGTAATGAAGTTACTATGAAATTCCCCTAGTCGCCACACTCCGGTGCCTGTTCGGGTCAATGCACCCTAACCAGCACGTCTTTCAGACTGTGGGAGGAAACCGGTGCACCCGGAGGAAACCCACGCAGACACGGGGAGAATGTGCAAACTCCACACAGACAGTGACCCAAACCGGGAATTGAACCTGGGTCCCTGGCGCTGTGAGGCAGCAGTGCTAACCACTGTGCTACCGAGCTGCCCCTGTGATGTGGTTCCAAACAGGTAACTGTTTCCACAGCATTGCACCCTCTCATCCATGCTTGGCTGAATACAGTGATTGTCGGTATGTCCGTAGCTAATTGGCAGTGAGGGATATTAATCGGTGAGCCTGTCTTTGGGGGGGATAGGACATGGCGTATTTCTTTGTAAATCAATCCCGATTCCAAACACTGAGCTTAAAGTTACTCTGTTTGATTTTCTTCATAATTGGCCCAGTTCCATGGGGCAAGGAGCCAAAGGAAGGTTGGATAATTAACTGAGAAAAGTAAGGCGACATCAAAATTGTGTTTTAAAGATCTGTAGATTGCAGGAATGGAAAGACTGTAAAAAGCACAAATTTACAGTTTGCCACTCAAGGGTGTGAGTTAGAACATAGAGCAGAAAATAAAACCAAAACCCAAAACGCTGGAAAATCTCAGCAGGTCTGGCAGCATCTGTGAGGAGAGAAAAGTGATGTTTCGAGTCCAGATGACCCTTTGTCAAAGCTAAAAGGAATAGAAAGTGGGAGATATACTGCAGGGTGAGGGAATGAAAGATGAGTCAGCCACAGAATCCAGGGGAAAGGCTGCTAATGGCAGCCCATAGAGAGAATAAAGGATGTGAATGGCCACACGGTAGAGAAGCTAAAATCAGAGGGTAAACTGTGACAGACGTGGAGGGGGGTGGGGGGGGGGGGGGGGGGGGGGCTGGGGAGGGGGTGGGGGGGAATGGGTGGGAGAGAGGCAAGATTTAGAAAAAGGGGAGAAAGGGGAAGCAAAGGGGGAGAAAAGATAAGGGAAGGGGGATAAGGTAGGGGGAAAGACTGGGGGGGTAAATCGATGACTATTTTGGTGCCACTTCATGCTCTCGTCCAGGCCTCGAAAAATTCATCAACTTCACGTCCAGTTTCCACTCTTCCATCACCTTCACATGGTCCATCTCAGCCACTCCCCTTCCCTTCCTTGATTTTTCTGTCTCCATTTCTGACAACAGACTATCTACCAATACCCATTACAAGTTCACTGACTCCCACAGCTATCTGGACTACGAGCTCTTCACACGTGACATCCTGTAAGGATTCCATCCCTTTCTCTCGGCTCCTTCACCTCCGTCACATTTGTTCCGATGATGCCACTTTCCAAAGTGGTGCTTCTAATAGGTTCTCCTTTTTCCTCAACCGCGGATTCCCACGTACAGTTGTTGACAGGGCCGTCAACAGTGTGCGGTCCATCTCCCGCGCCACGACTCTCACCTCCTCCCCTCCCTCCCAGAACAAGGATAGAGTCCCTCTTGTTCTCACATTTCACCCCACCAGCCTGCAAAGCATAATCCTCCGCCATTTTCACCAACTCCAGCGTGATGCCACCTCCAAACACATCTTCCCTTCACTCCCTCTGTCAGCGTTCCGCAGAGACCGTTCCCTCCGTGATAACCTAGTCCACTCCTCCACTATACCCAACACCTCTCCTGTCACTCATGGCACCTTGCCATGCAATCACAGACGGTGTAACACCTGCCCCTTTATCTCTTCCATGTTGACCATCCAAGATCCAAAACATTCATTCCAGATTAAGCAGCGTTTCACTGACACCTCTTTCAATTTGGTCTATTGCATTCGCTGCTCCCAATGTGGTCTCCTCTATATCGGAGAGACCAAGCATAGACTGGGTGATCGCTTTGCTGAGCACCATCGGTCTGTGCGCAATCAGGACCCTGACCTTCCCGTTGCTGCCATTTTAACACACGATCCTGCTCCCATGCCCACATGTCTGTCCTTGGCCTGCTGCAATGTTCCAGTGAAGCTCAACACAAACTGGAGGAACAGCATCTCATCTTCCGGCTGGACACTTTACAGCCTTCCCGTCTCAACATCAAACTCAACAACTTCAGGTGATTGGCTCCACCCCACCTCCACCTCACCTCGACCCCACCTCCACCCCTTTGTTTTCATTCTATTTTATTTTATTTTTTACTGTTCTCGACCTTTTATTTTTTTATTGTCTTTCTTCATTTTTCTTCCCCCCCCCACTCTTTCCCCCTACCTTACCCTCCTTCCCTTCCCTTTTCTCCCCCTTTGCTTTCCCTTTCTCCCCTTTTTCTAAATTTTGCCTCTCTCCCACCCATTTCCACGTGCACCCCCCGCCCACCCCCCCTCCACATCTGTCACAGTTTACCCTCTGATTTTAGCTTCTCTGCCGTTTGGCCATTCACACCCTTTATTCTCTCAATGGGCTGCCATTAGCAGCCTTTCCCCTGGTTTCTGTGGCTATGGCTCATCCTGCGGTATAAGTATCTCTCACCTTCTGTGCCTTTTAGCTTTGACAAAATCGGGACTCGAAACGTCAGCTCTTTTCTCTCCTTACAGATGCTGCCAGACCTGCTGAGATTTTCCAGCATTTTCTCTTTTGGTTTCAGATTCCAGCATCTGCAGTAATTTGCTTTTATTTGAGCTGAAAATGATGTAGATTTCAGCACAGATTGTGGGGGAGTGGGGGCGGGAATGACGGGATTTGCAGAGTGTGAACTGGGATGGGATAATTGTTTGTTGTAACATTCTTCCTCAGGTAGTGGACTCGCTGCAAAAAGTCAAACCCTCACAGCCACCCCCAGGACTCGAGGATCAGGTGGATGGACAGACCAGGAGCAAGCCGGGTTCTCCAGAGAGGCAAGAGGGAAAACCTTCACAGACCACATGCAAAGTGTATGGAAGCCAGCGTGTAGCAGGAGAGAGACTGGATGTCGAAGGTGAGAGACAGAGTGTGTAAGGAGGGGGATCAGAGTGCAGAAGTGGAAAGACACATTGTGGAGGAAGAGAGAGAGAGACACGCGCATGGACAGAGTGTGGAAGAAGAGAGAAAGACT
>NC_135810.1:126433159-126600659 GCF_964213995.1 Mustelus asterias | reverse complement strand
TCCTCTCTCTCTTTCCGTCTCTCTCTCTGTCACTCTCTCTCCCTCTGTTACTCTGTATCTCTCTCCCTCTCTCTCTCCCTCTCTCTCTCCCTCTCTCTCTCTCTCTGTCACTCTCTCTCTCTCCCTCTCTATTCCTCATTCTGTGTTGGTGCTAAGGCTCTTGAAGCACAGGGCCCCAGCTCTGCTGTGACCACATTTTCTTCCTGTGGGGGAGCACTTCAGCGGTCACGGACATTCAGCCTTGGATCTTCGGGTAAGCGTTCTCCAAGGCGGCCGTGACGACACACGACAGCGCAGAGTCGCTGAGCAGAAACTGATAGCCAAGTTCCACACACATGAGGACGGCCTAAACCGGGATGTTGGGTTTCTGTCACACTATCTGTAACCCCCACAGCTTGCCTCCTGGGCTTGCAGAATCTCACTGGCTGTCCTGTCTGGAGACAATACACATCTCTTTAACCTGTGTTTAATGCTCCCTCCACTCACATTGTCGGTATATTTAAGACCTGGTTGGCTGTAGAGATTCGTATTCTAATCAGTATTCTGTAACTTGATTTTGTGTCTCTGTGTCCTGTTTGAGAGCAGATTTCCACTCCATCTGACGAAGGAGCAGCGCTCCGAAAGCTAATGGCATTTGCTACCAAATAAACCTGTTGGACTTTAACCTGGTGTTGTTAAAACTCTTACTGTGACCACATTCAGCCACACTTCTGTCCTCCACTTGCTGTGAATCCCACGCAGGGTGTGTGGACAGCAGTGGGGCCAGTGTCCGATTTCACCCTCTGCTGGCAAACCGTGACAGCAGCCATTTAAACTCCGGAAGCATTATTTCACAGGCAGAATGAGGAGACAAATATCAACTAAATTGTCCAAATTCTTTTTATTTCCCCTTCCATGGGATGTTGGTATCATTGGCAAGGCCAGCATTTATTGGCAGTCCCCAATTACCCTTCAACCGAGTGGCAGCTAACAGTCACCTACTCTGCTGTGTCTCTGGTGTCACATAGAACATAGAACATTACAGCGCAGTACAGGCCCTTCGGCCCTCGATGTTGCGCCGACCAGTGAAACCAGTCGAAAGCCCCTCTAACCTGCACTATTCCAATATCATCCATATGTTTATCCAATGACCATTTAAATGCCCTTAATGTTGGCGAGTCCACTACTGCTGCAGGCAGGGCATTCCACGCCCTTACTACTCTCCGAGTAAAGAACCTACCTCTAACATCTGTCCTATATCTATCACCCCTCAATTTAAAGCTATGACCCCTCGTGCTAGCCATCACCATCCGAGGAAAAAGGCTCTCACTGTCCACCCTATCTAATCCTCTGATCATCTTGTATACCTCTATTAAGTCACCTCTTAACCTTCTTCTCTCTAATGAAAACAGCCTGAAGTCACTCAGCCTTTCCTCATAAGACCTTCCCACCATACCAGGCAACATCCTGGTAAATCTCCTCTGCACCCTTTCCAATGCTTCCACATCCTTCCTATAATGCGACGACCAGAACTGTACGCAATGCTCCAAGTGCGGCCGCACCAGAGTTTTGTACAGTTGCAGCATGACCTCATGGCTCCGAAACTCAATCCCTCTACCAATAAAAACTAACACACCGTACGCCTTCTTAACAACCCTATCAACCTGGTTGCCAACTTTCAGGGATCTATGTACATGGATACCGAGATCTCTCTGCTCATCCACACTACCAAGTATCTTACCATTAGCCCAGTACTCTGTAACCCTGTTACTCCTTCCAAAGTGAATCACCTCACACTTTTCCGCATTTTTCCGCATTAAACTCCATGTAGGCCAGACCAGGTAAGGACGGCAGATTTCCTTCCCTAACGGACATTTACAACAATCGGTGATAGTTTCATGGTCTCCGTTACTGAAGCTAGCTTCATCTTCCAGATTCACTGTTGTGATGGGATTCAAACTCATGTCCCCAGAGCATTACCCTGAGTGTCTGGGTCACTAGTCCAGTGACAATAACACAATAGCACCATCTCCCCCTAGGAACAAATCTTGGGCTGTACGTTTGAAGATGACAGAACAAGTTGAGAAGCTATTAAAGAGGCATTGATAAAACTCATACGAATTAGGAACAGGAAAAGGCCATTCGGCCCCTCCAACCTGCTCCACCATTCTATAAGATCATAGCTGATCTCATAGAGTCGTAGAGATTTACAGCATGGAAACAGGCCCTTCGGCCCAACTTGTCCATGCCGCCCTTTTTTTTAAACCCCTAAGCTAATCAATCTGACTGGCTGATCTGATTGTAACCTCAACCCCATATTCCCACCAACCCCTGATAACCTTTCACCCCGATAACCTTTCACCCCCGATAACCTTTCACCCCCTTGTTAATCAAGAATCTCTCTAGTTCTGCCTTAAAAATATTCAGACTCTGCTCCCACTGCGCTCGAGGAAGAGAGTGCCAGAGACTCACAATCTTCAGAGAAAATATTTCTCCTCATTTCTGTCCTAAATGAGTGACCTCTTACTTTTAAACAGTGACCCCTTGTTCTAGATTCTCCCACAATTGGAAACATCCTCTCCACATCCACCCTGTCATTACCCCTCGGGATCTTATATGTTTCAATTATGTCGCCTCTTACTCTTCCAGCGGATACAAGCCGAACCTCTCCAACCTTACCCATGAGATAACCCGTCCATTCCTGGTATTAATCTGGTAAACTTTCTCTGAACTGCTTCTAATGCATTCGCGCCTTTCCTTAAATAAAATGAATACTGTACACAGTACTCCAGATGTGATCCCTACAAAATGAAGCATAACCTCCTTTTATATTCAATTCCCCTTGCAATAAATGACGATATTCTATTCGCTTTCATAATTGCTTTCTGTACCTTTCATGGTTCATGCACTCAGACACCCAGATCGCTCTGCACCTCAGAGCTCTGCAGTCTTTCATCATTTGGTCAAATACTTTTTTTTTCATTCTTCCTGCCAAAATGGGCAATTTCACATTTGCCCACCTTATACTCCATTTGCGAGATCTTTGTCATTCACTTAACCTATCTATATTCCTTTGTACTCTCCTTGCATCGTCTTCACTTAACCTTGCCAGAGCGAGGGAATTTTGGAAAATTAATACCAACACAATTAATTCCCCAGCCAGTGGTCCACAGGACTGTATATGGGTGTGTGGGAGGGGGAATGGGTGGGTAGTCAGTGATAGGGGAGAGTGTACATGGGGGTGTGAGAGGGGGAATGGGGGGGGAGAGTCAGTGATGGGGGGGAGTGTACATGGGGGTGTGGGAGGGGGAATGGGGGGGAGAGTCAGTGATGGGGGGGAGTGGACATGGGGGTGTGGGAGGGGGAATGTGGGGGAGAGTCAGTGATGGGGGGGAGTGGACATGGGTGTGTGGGAGGGGGAATGGGGGGGAGAGTCTATGTGCACATTGTTTCCATTCAAATAATCATTAAATGCTCTCTTGAATGCATCAATTGAACCTGCCACCACCAGACTCCTAGGCAGTGCATCCCAGGCCCCAACCACTCGCTGGGTGAAAAATAATTTTCTCTTAAATCTGTGCCCTCGTGTTCTCGATGCATTTATGAGTCACAGAGTCGTAGAGGTTTACAGCATGGAAACCGGCCCTTCGGCCCAACCTGTCCACACCGCCCCTTTTTGTTAACCCCTAAGCTAATCCCAATTGCCCGCATTTGGCCCATATCCCTCCATACCCATCGTACCCATGTAACTATCGAAATGCTTTTTAAAAGACAAAATTGTACCCGCCTCTACTATTACCTCTGGCAGCTTGTTCCAGACACTCACCACCCTCTATGTGAAAAAAATTGCCCCTCTGGATCTTTTTGTATCTCTCCCCTCTCACCTTAAACCTATGCCCTCTAGTTTTAGACTCCCCTACCTTTGGGAAAAGAGATTGACCAGCTAGCTGATCTATGCCCCCTCAGTATTTTATGGACCTCTATAAGATCACCCCTCAGCCTTCTCCGCTCCAGGGAAAAAAGTCCTCGTCTACCCAGCCTCTCCTTATACCTCAAACCATCAAGTTCCAGTCGCATCCTAGTAAATCTTTTCTGCACTCTTTCTAGTTTAATAATATCCTTTCTCTAATAGGGTGACCAGAATTTCACAGAGTATTTCCAAGTGTGGCCTTACCAATGTCTTGTACAACTTCAACAAGACGTCCCAACTCCTGTATTCAATGTTCTGACCAATGAAACCAAGTATGCTGAATGCCTTCTTCACCACTCTGTCCACCTGTGACTCCACCTTCAAGGTGCTTTGAACCTGTACCCCCAGATCTCTTTCTAGCTCTCCCCAACGCCCTACCATTAACTGAGTAAGTCCTGCTGTGGTTCAATCTACCAAAATGCATCACTTCGCATTTATCTAAATTAAACTACATCTGCCATTCGTCAGCCCACTGACCCAATTGATCAAGATCCCATTGCAATCTGAGATGACCTTCTTCACTGCCCACTATGCCACCAATCTTGGTGTCATCTGCAAACTTACTAACCATGCCTCAGAAATTTTCATCCAAATCATTAATATAAATGATAAACAACAGTGGACCCAGCACCGATCCCTGAGGCACACCACTGGTCACAGGCCTCCAGTTTGAAAAACAATTCTCTATAACCACTCTCTGGCTTCTGTTAAGAAGCCAATTTTGTATCCATTTAGATACCTCACCCTGGATCCCGTGAGATTTAACCTTATGCAACAACCTACCATGCGGTACCTTGTCAAAGGCCTTGCTAAAGTCCATGTAGGCAACATCAACTGCACTGCCCTCATCTACCTCTTGGTTACCCCTTCAAAAAACTCAATCAAATTTGTGAGACATGATTTTCCACTCACAAAGCCATGCTGACTGTCTCTAATCAGTCCTTGCGTCTCTAAATGCCTGTAGATCCTGTCTCTCAAAATAGCTTCCAACAATTTACCCACCACAGATGTGAGGCTCACTGGCCTGTAGTTCCCAGATTTTTCCCTGCAGCCCTTCTTAAACAAAGGCATAACATTTGCCACCCTCCAATCTTCAGTCACCTCACCTGTGACTATCGATGATTCAAATATCTGCTGCCCGGTGGATCCAGGACTGGCTTGCCCAAAGGAGGCAGAGAGTGGGTATAGATGGGTCTTTTTCTAAATGGAGGCCGGTCACCAGAGGTATGCCCCACGGATCTGTTCTGGGACCCTTGCTGTTTGTCATTTTCATAAATGACCTGGATGAGGAAGCGGAGGGATGGGTTGGTAAGTTTGCCGACAACACGAAGGTTGGTGGGGTTGTGGATAGTCTGGAGGGATGTCAGAAGTTACAGGGAGACATAGATAGGATGCAAGACTGGGCGGACAAGTGGCAGATGGACTTCAACCCAGATAAATGTGTCGTGGTCCATTTTGGTAGGACAAATGGGATGAAGGAGTACAATATAAAGGGAAAGACTCTTAGTACGGTAGAAGATCAGAAGGACCTTGGGGTCCGGGTCCATAGGACTCTGAAATCGGCCCCGCAGGTGGAGGAGGTGGTTAAGAAGGCGTATGGTGTGCTGGCCTTTATCAATCGAGGGATTGAGTTTAGGAGTCCGGGGATAATGATGCAGCTATATAAGACCCTCGTCAGACCCCACTTGGAGTACTGTGCTCAGTTCTGGTCACCTCACTATAGGAAGGATGTGGAAAAGATTAAAAGGGTGCAGAGGAGATTTACAAGGATGTTGCCTGGATTGAGTGGCATGCCTTATGAGGATAGGCTGAGGGAGCTCGGTCTTTTCTCCTTGGAGAGACGTAGGATGAGAGGAGACCTAATAGAGGTGTATAAGATGTTGAGAGACATAGATTGGGTGGACTCTCAGAGGCTTTTTCCCAGGGTGGAAATGTCTGCTATGAGAGGACACAGGTTTAAGGTGCTGGGGGGTAGGTACAGGGGAGATGTTTGGGGTAAGTTTTTCACACAGAGGGTGGTGGGCGAGTGGAATCGGCTGCCGTCAGGGGTGGTGGAGGCAAACTCAATAGGGTCTTTTAAGAGACTCTTGGATGAGTACATGGAGCTTAATAGGATGGAGGGTTATAGGTAGGTCTAGAAGGTAGGGATGTGTTCGGCACAACTTGTGGGCCGAAGGGCCTGTTTGTGCTGTAGTTTTTCTATGTTTCTATGTTTCTATCTCTGCTAGGGGACCTTCAATTTCCTCCCTAGCCTCCCACAATGTCCTGGGATACACTTCACCAGGTCCCGGGGATTTATCTACCTTGATGCGCTTTAAGATTTCCAGCACTCCTCTGTAATATGAACACTCCTCAAGACATCACTATTTATTTCCCCAAGTTCCCTAACATCCATGCTTTTCTCAATAGTAAATACTGATGAGAAATATTCATTTAGGATCTCCCCTAACAAGAGGGAACAGTTTCTCCCTATCTATACTGTCCAGGCCTATCAGATCTCCTCTTAGCTTTCTTCTCGTGTTGATATGAAAGCAGTGAGGTGGACATGTTGAGCTGGGAGAGTGTGACCTTGTTCTATTGGTCATTCTGGTGGTCACTGATTGATCTCTCTTTTCAGGCTGCCATGAAGGAGTTAATTGTCTTCCGTACACGCCATCTCTGGCTCTCGGAAACCTATCAAACGCTCCACGCATGGAGTGTGGATGAACTGGAGAAATTCCGTGACTGGGATCCGCAGAAATGCCAGATCCATATCCTGCAGTTGAAGAAATGGCTGCGCAGGTCAAAAGGAATTGATCACTTCTTGATCACCACGAATCGGGTCCTGGCATTAGACTGCTCCATCATTCAGGACAAAATCGGTATGTGCAGCTGGTAAACCCAACAACATTCAGCTTGCTGTGACTGGCAACACCATGCTGGAAATGTCCATGCCACTCTGCCCATGACATGGGTTTATGACAATGTATCACCCACTGCCCAGCACCAGTGTGGTCACTAATGGTTCCTGCTTCCTTTCTGTTGCAGTTTCTCCTCTGATGTCCATGAAACTGGATGTTCTGAGCTTCTTAAAGTTGCAGTGTGAACAGCAAAGTGGGGAATTAATCACTGATCTGGCCAAAGCAATCAAAGAACTGCAGCAGAAACCGACAGATGATATTTCATTTGCCTCCTACTCCAGCAAGGTGTGTACTCGGGCCATTATAGAACATAGAACATTACAGCGCAGTACAGGCCCTTCGGCCCTCGATGTTGCGCCGACCAGTGGAACCAATCTCAAGCCCATCTAAACTACACTATTCCAATATCATCCATATGTTTATCCGATGACCATTTAAATGCACTTAATGTTGGCGAGTCCACTACTGCTGCAGGCAGGGCATTCCATGCCTTTACTACTCTCTGAGTGAAGAACCTACCTCTGACATCTGTCCTACATCTATCACCCCTCAATTTAAAGCTATGTCTCCTCGTGCTAGCCATCACCATCTGAGGAAAAAGGCTCTCACTGTCCACCCTATCTAATCCTCTGATCATCTTGTATGCCTCTATTAAGTCACCTCTTAACCTTCTCTCTAACGAAAACAACCTCAAGTCCCTCAGCCTTTCCTCATAAGACCTTCCCACCATACCAGGCAACATCCCAGTAAATCTCCTCTGCACCCTTTCCAATGCATCCACATCCTTCCTATAATGCGGTGATTATATTATTAACGATTTAGAGGAAGGAACTGAAGACACTGTTGCTAAGTTTGCGGATGATACAAAGATATGTAGAGGGACAGGTAGTATTGAGGAAGCAGGGGAACTGCAGAGGGACTTCGACAGGTTAGGAGAGTGGGCAAAGAAGTGGCAGATGGAATACAGTGTGGAAAAGTGCGGGGTTATGCACTTTGGAAGGAGGAATGGAGGCACAGACTATTTTCAAAATGGAAAAATGCTTAGGAAATCAGAAACACAAAGGGATTTGGGAGTCCTTGTTCAAGATTCTCTGAAGGTTAACGTGCAGGTTCAGTCGGCAGTTAGGAAGGCAAATGCAATGTTAGCATTCATGTCGAGAGGACTAGAATACAAGAGCAGCGATGTACTTCTGAGGCTGTATAAGACTGTGGACAGACCCCATTTGGAGTATTGTGAGCAGTTTTGGACCCCATATCTAAGGAAGGATGTGCTGGCCTAGGAAAGGGTCCAGAGGAGGTTCACAAGAATGATCCCTGGAATGAAGAGCTTATCGTATGAGGAACGGTTGAGGACTCCGGGTCTGTACTCGTTGGAGTTCAGAAGGACGAGGAGAGATCTTATTAAAACTTACAGGATACTGTGAGGCCTGGACAGAATGGACATGGAGAGGATGTTTCCACTCATCGGAAAAACTAGAACCAGAGGGCACAACCTCAAGCTAAAGGGATGATCCTTTAAAACAGAGATGAGGAGGAATGTCTTCAGCCATAGAGTGGTGAATCTGTGGAACTCTTTGCCGCAGAAGGCTGTGGAGGCCGGGTCATTGAGTGTCTTTAAGACAGAAATAGATAGGGTCTTGATTAATAAGGGGATCAGGGGTTATGGGGAAAAGGCAGGAGAATAGGGATGAGAAAAATATCAGTCATGATTGAATGGCAGAGCAGACTCATTGGGCCGAGTGGCCTAATTCTGCTTCTATGTCTTATGGTCTTATGGGAGTTGGTAACCATACAGCCCAGCTTAATGGACATTTCATTACAAATTATTCTTGATGGCTGACCCAAACATCGGGATGTTTATAGAATTACACAATACTTAGAGCACAGAAACAGGCCATTCAACCAGCCAGTCCATACTAGTGTCCAGGTGAGCCTCTTCCAGTGAGAAAGGATATTAGCTCTGACAATGTGGAGTCTGTATGGGTTGAGTTGAGGAATACCAAGGGGCAAAAAACATTAGTGGGTGTCATATATAAACCCCAAACTGCAGTGATGTTGGGAATGGCATTAAACACAAGCTGCTATTTGTGATATATATAAATGATTTGGAAGAAGGTGTAACTGGTGTAATCAGCAAGTTTGCGGATGACACGAAGATGGCTGGACTTGCGGATAGCGAAGAGCATTGTCGGGCAATACAGCAGGATATAAATAGGCTGGAAAATTGGGCGGAGAGATGGCAAATGGAGTTTAATCCGGATAAATGCGAAGTGATGCATTTTGGAAGAAATAATGTAGGGAGGAGTTATACAATAAATGGCAGAGTCATCAGGAGTATAGAAACACAGAGGGACCTAGGTGTGCAAGTCCACAAATCCTTGAAGGTGGCAACACAGGTGGAGAAGGTGGTGAAGAAGGCATATGGTATGCTTGCCTTTATAGGACAGGGTATAGAGTATAAAAGCTGGAGTCTGATGATGCAGCTGTATAGAACGCTGGTTAGGCCACATTTGGAGTACTGCGTCCAGTTCTGGTCGCCGCACTACCAGAAGGACGTGGAGGCGTTAGAGAGAGTGCAGAGAAGGTTTACCAGGATGTTGCCTGGTATGGAGGGTCTTAGCTATGAGGAGAGATTGGGTAGACTGGGGTTGTTCTCCTTGGAAAGACGGAGAATGAGGGGAGATCTAATAGAGGTGTACAAGATTATGAAGGGTATAGATAGGGTGAACAGTGGGAAGCTTTTTCCCAGGTCGGAGGTGACGATCACGAGGGGTCACGGGCTCAGGCTGAGAGGGGCGAGGTATAACTCAGATGTCAGAGGGACGTTTTTTACATAGAGGGTGGTGGGGGCCTGGAATGCGCTGCCAAGTAGGGTGGTGGAGGCAGGCACGCTGACATCGTTTAAGACTTACCTGGATAGTCACATGAGCAGCCTGGGAATGGAGGGATACAAACGATTGGTCTACTTGGACCAAGGAGCGGCACAGGCTTGGAGGGCCGAAGGGCCTGTTTCCTGTGCTGTACTGTTCTTTGTTCTTTGTTCTTAGTGATGCATGTGATAAGGGAATATCGGTGATGGGTGATTTTAATCTGCACATGGATTGGACAAATCAAATTAGCCACCATGCCGTAGAGGAGGAATTCCTGGAGTGTATACGGGGTGGTTCTCTTGACCAATATGTGGAGGAACCAACTAGAGAGCAGGCCATCTTAGACTGGGTACTGTGTAATGAGAAGGGAATCATTGCCAACCTCGATGTAGGAGACCCCGTGGAGATGAGCTACCATAACATGTTAGACTTTTTTATCAAGATGGAGAGTGAAGTAGTTGATTCGGAGACGAGGGTGCTGAATCTTAATAAAGGAAACTATGAGGATATGAGGCGTGAGTTGGTTTTGATAGATTGGGGAGAGTTACTTAAAGGGATGACAGTGGATAGGCAATGGCAAACATTCAAGAAACACATGGGGGAACTGCAGCAACTGTTTATTCCTGTCTGGCACAAAAGCAAAGTGGGTAAAAGGGCCAATCCATGGCTTACAAAGGAAATTAGAGAGAGTATCCGATCTGAGGAAGAAGCATACAGATTGGCCAAGAAAAATAATAGGTCTGAGGATTGGGAGCAGTTTAGAATTCAGCAAAGAAGGACCAAGGGATTGATTAAGAAGGGGAAAATACAGTACGAAAGTAAGCTGACAGGGAACATAACGACTGACACTAAGAGTTTCTATCGATACATGAAGATGAAGAGGTCGGTGAAGACAAATGTAGGTCCCCTACATACAGAAACGGGGGAATGTGTAATAGGGGACAAAGAAATGGCCGAGCAACTGAATACATACTTTCGTTCTGTCTTCACAAGAGAGGACACAAATCAGGTACCAGAAACATTGGAGAATGCAAGGTTTAGTGAGAGGGAAGAACTGAGGGAGATCAATATTAGTAGAGAAATGGTGCTGGAAAAATTGATGGGGTTGAAGGTGGATAAATCCCCAGGGCCTGATAATCTACATCCCAGAATACCGAAGGAAGTGGCTCTAGAAATAGTGGATGCATTGGTGGTCATCTTCCAGGATTCTATAGACTCTGGAACAGTCCCTGCAGATTGGAGGGTCGCGAATGTCACTCCAATATTCAAAAAGGGAGGTAAAGGGAAAACAGGGAATTATAGACCAGTAAATGTAACATCGGTCGTGGGGAAAATTCTCGAATCCATTATCAAGGACTTTATAGCAGAGCATTTAGAAAGCAGTGGCAGGATCAGACAGAGGCAGCATGGATTTATAAACATAGAACATAGAACATAGAACAGTACAGCACAGAACAGGCCCTTCGGCCCACGATGTTGTGCCGAGCTTTATCTGAAACCAAGATCAAGCTATCCCACTCCCTATCATCCTGGTGTGCTCCATGTGCCTATCCAATAACCGCTTAAATGTTTCTAAAGTGTCTGACTCCACTATCACTGCAGGCAGTCCATTCCACACCCCAACCACTCTCTGCGTAAAGAACCTACCTCTGATATCCGTCCTGTATCTCCCACCACGAACCCTATAGTTATGCCCCCTTGTAATAGCTCCATCCACCCGAGGAAATAGTCTTTGAACGTTCACTCTATCTATCCCCTTCATCATTTTATACACCTCTATTAAGTCTCCCCTCAGCCTCCTCCGCTCCAGAGAGAACAGCCCGAGCTCCCTCAACCTTTCCTCATATGACCTACCCTCCAAACCAGGCAGCATCCTGGTAAATCTCCTCTGCACTCTTTCCAGCGCTTCCACATCCTTCTTATAGTGAGGTGACCAGAACTGCACACAATATTCCAAATGTGGTCTCACCAAGGTCCTGTACAGTTGCAGCATAACCCCACGGCTCTTAAACTCCAACCCCCTGTTAATAAAAGCTAACACACTATAGGCCTTCTTCACAGCTCTATCCACTTGAGTGGCAACCTTTAGAGATCTGTGGATATGGACCCCAAGATCTCTCTGTTCCTCCACAGTCTTCAGAACCCTACCTTTGACCCTGTAATCCACATTTAAATTTGTCCTACCAAAATGAATCACCTCACATTTATCAGGGTTAAACTCCATTTGCCATTTTTCAGCCCAGCTTTGCATCCTATCTATGTCTCTTTGCAGCCTACAACAGCCCTCCACCTCATCCACTACTCCACCAATCTTGGTGTCATCTATCCCACACCTCCTCACTTTCATCATAAAGGGGAAATCATGCTTGACAAATCTGTTGGAATTGTTTGAAGATGTAACTAGTAGAGTTGACAAGTGGGAGCCAGTCGATGTGGTATATTTGGACTTTCAGGAAGCGTTTGACAAAGTCCCACACAAGAGATTATCGTGCAAGATTAAAGCGCATGGGATTGGGGGAAGTGTATTGAGATGGATAGAAAACTGGTTGGCAGAGAGGAAACAAAGAGTAGGAATTAATGGGTGCTTTTCAAATTGGTAGGCAGTAACTAGTGGGGTGCCACAGGGATCGGTGCTGGGACCCCAGCTATTCACAATATATATTAATGATTTGGATGAGGGAACAAAATGTAACATCTCAAAGTTTGCCAATGATACCAAATTGGGTGGGAGGGGGAATTGTGACGAGGATGCAGAGATCCTTCAGCATGATCTGGACAGGTTGGGTGAGTGGGCAAATCAATGGCAGATGCAGTATAATTTGGATAAGAACATAAGAACATAAGAACTAGGAGCAGGAGTAGGCCACCTGGCCCCTCAAGCCTGCTCCGCCATTCAATAAGATCATGGCTGATCTTTTCGTGGACTCAGCTCCACTTACCCGCCCGCTCACCATAACCCTTAATTCCTTTACTGTTCAAAAATTTATCTATCCTTGTCTTAAAAACATTCAATGAGGGAGCCTCAACTGCTTCACTGGGCAGGGAATTCCACAGATTCACAATCCTTTGTATGAAGAAGTTCTTCCTCAACTCAGTCCTAAATCTGTTTCCCCTTATTTTGAGGCTATGTCCCCTAGTTCTAGTTTCACCCGCCAGTGCAAACAACTTCTCTGCTTCTATCTTATCTATTCCCTTCATAATCTGATATGTTTCTATAAGATCTCCCCTCATTCTTCTGAATTCCAATGAGTATAGTCCCAGTCTACTCAGTCTCTCCTCATAAGCCAACCCTTTCAACTCTGGAATCAACCTAGTGAATCTCCTCTGCACCCCCTCTAGTGCCAGTATATCCTTTCTCAAGTAAGGAGACCAAAACTGTACACAGTACTCCAGGTGTGGCCTCACCAGCACCTTATACAGCTGCAACATAACCTCGCTGTTTTTAAACTCCATCCCTCCAGCAATAAAGAACAAAATTCCATTTGCCTTCTTAATTACCTGCTGCACCAGCAAACCAACTCCTTGAGATTCCTGCACAAGGACACCCAGGTCCCTCTGCACAGCAGCATGCTGCAATTTTTTACCATTTAAATAATAGTCCATTTTGCTGTTATTCCTACCAAAATGGATGACCTCACATTTACCAACATTGTACTCCATCTGCCAGACCCTCGCCCACTCACTTAGACTATCTATGTCCCTTTGCAGACTTTCAGCGTCCTCTGCACACTTTGCTCTTCCACCCATCTTAGTGTCATCTGCGAATTTTCACACACTACACTTGGTCCCCAACTCCAAATCATCTATGTAAATCGTAAACAATTGCGGTCCCAACACTGATCCCTGAGGCACACCACTAGTCACTGATCGCCAGCAGAAAAACACCCATTTACCCCCACTCTTTGCTTTCTGTTAGTTAACCAATCCTCTATCCATGCTAATACATTACCCGTAACACCGTGTACCTTTATCTTATGTAGCAGTCTTTGGTGCGGCACCTTGTCAAATGCCTTCTGGAAATCCAGATACACCACATCCACAGGTTCCCCATTGTCCACTGCACATGTAAGTGTGAGGTTATTCACTTTGGAAGCAAAAACAAGAAGGTAGATTACGACCGGAATGGCTGTAAATTGGGAGAGGGGAGTGTGCAGCGGGACCTGGGTGTCCTTGTGCACCAGTCGCTGAAGGTAAGCATGCAGGTGCAGCAGGCGGTAAAGAAGGCAAATGGTGTGTTGGCCTTCATTGCGAGAGGTTTCGAGTACAGGAGCAGGGATGTGTTGTTGCAATTATACAGGGCCTTGGTGAGGCCACACCGAGAGTATTGTGTGCAGGTTTGGTCTCCTTTTCTGAGGAAGGATGTTCTTGCTCTCGAGGGAGTGCAGTGAAGGTTTACCAGGCTGATTCCGGGGATGGCGGGACTGATGTATGAGGAGAGATTGACTAGGTTAGGATTGTTTTCGCTGGAGTTCAGGCGAATGAGGTGGGATCTCATCGAGACTTATAAAATTCTAACAGGACTAGACAGGGTAGATGCAGGGAGGATGTTCCCGATGGTGGGGGAGTCCAGAACTAGGGGTCACAGTCTGAGGATTCAGGGTAGGCCATTTAGGATGGAGATGAGGAGACATTTCTTCACCCAAAGAGTGGTGAGCCTGTGGAATTCATTACCACAGGAAGTAGTTGATACCAAAACATTGAATGTATTCAAGAGGCGGCTGGATATAGCACTTGGGGCGAATGGGATCAAAGGTTATGGGGAGAAAGCAGGATTAGGCTATTGAGTTGTGATTAGCCATGATCATGTTGAATGGTGGAGCAGGCTCGAAGGGCCGAATGGCCTCCTCCTGCTCCTATCTTCTATGTTTCCATGTTTCCCACCTCTTTGTCTCACCCAATCGGTGTATCTGAGACAACAATGACTACACTACAGCAGTAGATGCACTTTCGGACATTCTGAAGTCGGAAGAAGGAGCTATTGAAATGCAAATCTGTCTCTTTTCTTTATAACCTTCTATTAATTTCTCCCTCATGTGTTTATCCAACTTCCCCGTAATTGCATCAGCAATATTCACCTCAACCATTCCCTGTGAGAATGAGTTCCGTATTCCCCACTTCCTGGCAAAATAATTTTTTCCAGAATTTCCCACTGGATTTAATAGTGACTGTACTGCATTTATGACCCTGAGTTTTGCTCATTCCCACAAGAGAAAACATTTTCTCTACATACATAGAGGCAGACATCAAAAACAGAAGCAGGAGGAGGCCATTCGGCTCTTCGAGCCTGCTCTGCCATTCATTTTGATCATGGCTGATCATCGAATTCAATATCCTGATTCCCCCCTTCCTCCCATATCCCCTGATCCCTTTCGCCCCAAGAGCTATATCTAATTTTTTTTTGAAATCAGACAACATTTTGGCCTCAACTACATTCTGTGGAAGTGAATTCCACACATTCACCACCCTCTGGGTGAAGAAATTTCTCCTCACTTCAGTCCCAAGGTTAATAATCTGTCTTCCTATTATTGCTACCAAAGTGGATAACCTCACATTTATCCACATTATGCTGCACCTGCCATGCAGATACCCACACACTCAGCCTGTTCAAATCACGCTGAAGCATCTCTGCATCCTCCCCACAGCTCACCCTCCCACCCAACTTTGTATCATCTGCAAATTTGGAGATAATACTTTCAGTTCCGTCTAATATATAATGTGAACAGTTGGGGTCCGAGCACAGATCCCTGCAGAACCCCACTCATCACTGACTGTCAATCAGAAAAAGACTCATTTATTCCAACATTTATGGAGTTTCATTTATACAAATGCGAGGTGATGCATTTTGGTAGATTGAACCAGGGCAGGACTTAGTCAGTTAATGGTAAGGCGTTGGGGAGAGTTACAGAACAAAGAGATCTAGGGGTACATGTTCAAAGCTCCTTGAAAGTGGAGTCACAGGTGGACAGAGTAGTGAAGAAGGCATTCGGCATGCTTAGTTTCATCGGTCAGAACATTGAATACAGGAGTTGGGACGTCTTGTTGAAGTTGTACAAGACATTGGTACGGCCACACTTGGAATACTGTGTGCACTTCTGGTCACCCTATTATAGAAAGGATAATAGGGTGACCAGATTATCCTGGTTAGAAAGAGTGCAGAAAAGATTTACTAGGATGCTACCGGGACTTGATGGATTGAGTTATAAGGAGAGGCTGGATAGACTGGGACTTTTTTCTCTGGCGCATAGGAGGCTGAGGGGTGATCTTATAGAGGTCTATAAAATAATGAGGGGCACAGATCAGCTAGATAGTCAATATCTTTTCCCAAAGGAAGAAGAGTCTAAAACTAGAGGGCATAGGTTTAAGGGGAGAGATACAAAAGTGTCCAGAGGGGCAATATTTTCACACAGACGGTGGTGAGTGTCTGGAACAAGCTGCCAGAGGTAGTAGTAGAGGCGGGTATAATTTTATCTTTTAAAAAGCATTTAGATAGTTACATGGGTACGATGGGTATAGAGGGATATGGGCCAAATGCGGGCAATTGGGATTAGCTTAGGGGTGTTTAAAAAAAAATAAGGGCAGCATGGACAAGTTAGGCCGAAGGGCCTGTTTCCATGCTGTAAACCTCTATGACCCTATGACTCTTAACTCTTTGCTTCCTATCTGCTAACCAGCTTTCTATCCATCTCAAGACATTACCTGCAATCCCATGTGCTTTAACTTTACATCGTAGTGTGTTATGTAAGACCTTGTCAAAAGCTTTCTGAAAGTCTAAATAACATAAGAACATAAGAACATAAGAAATAGGAGCAGGAGTAGGCCATCTAGCCCCTCGAGCCTGCCCCGCCATTCAACAAGATCATGGCTGATCTGAAGCGAATCAGTTCCACTTACCCGCCTGCTCCTCATATCCCTTAATTCCCTTATCGATCAGAAATCTATCTACCCGTGATTTAAACATATTCAACGAGGAAGCCTCCACCACTTTAATGGGCAGAGAATTCCAGAGATTCACTACCCTCTGAGAGAAGAAGTTCCCCCCCAACTCTGTTCTGAACCGGCCCCCACTTATTTTGAGGCTGTGCCCTCTAGTTCTGGTTTCCCTTCTAAGTGGAAAGAATCTCTCAACCTCTACCCTATCCAGCCCCTTCATTATCTTATATGTCTCTATAAGATCACCCCCTCAGCCTTCTAAACTCCAATGAGTACAGACCCAATCTGTTCAATCTCTCCTCATAAGCTACACCCCTCATCGCCGGTATCAACCTGGTGAACCTTCTCTGCACTCCCTCTAAGGCCAATATATCCTTTCGCAAATAAGGGGACCAAAACTGCACAGTATTCCAGCTGCGGCCTCACCAGTGCCTTGTACAGTTGCAGCAAGACCTCCCTGCTTTTATATTCTATCCCCCTCACGATAAAGGCCAACATTCCATTCGCCTTCTTGATCACCTGCTGCACCTGCAGACTGAGTTTTTGCGATTCGTGCACAAGGACCCCCAGGTCCCTCTGCACAGTAGCATAAGAACATAAGAAATAGGAGCAGGAGTAGGCCATCTAGCCCCTCGAGCCTGCCCCGCCATTCAATAAGATCATGGCTGATCTGAAGTGGATCAGTTCCACTTACCCGCCTGATCCTTATAACCCCTAATTCCCTTACCAATCAGGAATCCATCTATCCGTGATTTAAACATATTCAACAAGGTAGCCTCAACCACTTCAGTGGGCAGAGAATTCCAGAGATTCACCACCCTCTGAGAGAAGAAGTTCCTCCTCAACTCTGTCCTGAACTGACCCCCCTTTATTTTGAGGCTGTGCCCTCTAGTTGTAGTTTCCTTTCTAAGTGGAAAGAATCTTTCCATCTCTACCCTACCAAGCCCCTTCATTATCTTATAGGTCTCTATAAGATCCCCCCTCAGCCTTCTAAATTCCAACGAATACAAACCCAATCTGCTCAGTCTCTCCTTATAGTCAACACCCCTCATCTCTGGTATCAACCTGGTGAACCTTCTCTGCACTCCCTCCAAGGCCAATATATCCTTCCGCAAATAAGGGGACCAATACTGCACACAGTATTCCAGCTGCGGCCTCACCAATGCCCTGTACAGATGCAGCAAGACATCTCTGCTTTTATATTCTATCCCCCTTGCGATATAGGCCAACATCCCATTTGCCTTCTTGATCACCTGTTGCACCTGCAGACTGGGTTTTTGCGTCTCATGCACAAGGACCCCCAGGTCCCTCTGCACAGCAGCATGTTGTAATTTTAGCATGATGTAATTTTTCTCCATTTAAATGATATTCCAATTTACTATTATTTCTTCTAAAGTGGATAACCTCACATTTGCCAACGTTATATTCCATCTGCCAGATCCTCGCCCACTCGCTCAGCCTATCCAAATCTCTCTGCAGACTTTCCACATCCTCCACGCAATTCGCTTTCCCACTCATCCTCGTGTCATCAGCAAACTTTGATACCCTACATTCAGTCCCCTCCTCCAGATCATCTATGTATATGGTAAACAGTTGAGGCCCCAGCACCGATCCCTGCGGCACGCCACTGGTCACCAACTGCCAACCAGAAAAGCACCCATTTATTCCAACTCTCTGCTTCCTGTTAGGTAGCCAATCCCCAATCCACGCCAACACCTTATCCCCAACTCAGTGTACCCAAATCTTCTGCAGCAACCTTTTGTGAGGCACCTTATCGAATGCCTTCTGGAAATCTAAAAACACCACATCCACCGGTTCGGGCGGCACGGTAGCACAGTGGTTAGCACTGCTGCTTCACAGCTCCAGGGTCCCGGGTTCGATTCCCGGCTCAGGTCACTGTCTGTGTGGAGTTTGCACATTCTCCTCGTGTCTGCGTGGGTTTCCTCCGGGTGCTCCGGTTTCCTCCCACAGTCCAAAGATGTGCGGGTTAGGTTGATTGGCCAGGTTAAAAATTGCCCCTTAGAGTCCTGAGACGCGTAGGTTAGAGGGATTAGTGGGTAAATATGTGGGGGTAGGGCCTGGGTGGGATTGTGGTCGGTGCAGACTCGATGGGCCGAATGGCCTCCTTCTGCACTGTAGGGTTTCTATGATTTCACGGTTTCTATGATTTCCTCTCTGTCAACCGCACTAGTCACATCTTCATAAAAATCCAGTAAATTCGTCAAACACAACTTTCCCTTCATGAATCCATGCTGCGTCTGCTTGATCAACCCATTCTTATCCAGGTGCTCTGCTATTTCCTCTTTAATGATGGACTCCAGCATCTTCCCAACTACAGACGTTAAGCTAACCGGCCTGTAGTTACCCGCCTTTTGTCTACTTCCTTTTTTAAACAGCGGCGTAACAGTAGCTGTTTTCCAGTCAGCCGGCACTACCCCAGAGTCCAGCGAATTTTGATAAATTACTACTAACGCATCTGCTATTACCTCAGCCATTTCTTTCAGTACCCTGGGATGCATTCCATCCGGGCCCGGGGACTTGTCTACCTTCAGTCCTATTAGTCTACCAAGCACCACCTCCCTAGTAACAGTAATTGTATTAAGGACCTCACCTCCCACCAACTCTCGATCTCTAATATTCGGTAAACTATTTGTGTCTTCCACCGTGAAGACCGACACAAAGAACTTATTTAAAGTCTCAGCCATTTCCTCGTTTTCCACTATTAAATCTCTCCTCTCGTCCTCCAAGGGTCCAACATTCACTCTAGCCACTCTATTCCTTTTTATATATTTGTAAAAACTTTTACTATCATTTTTTATATTTTGAGCTAGTTTAGCTTCATAATCTATCTTTCCTTTCTTAATCGCTTCCTTAGTCGTTCTTTGTTGTTTTTTAAAGCTTTCCCAATCCACTAATTCTCCACTATTTTTGGCCACTCTGTACGCATCTGATTTTATTTTAATACTCTCCTTTATTTCCTTTGTTATCCATGTCTGGTTATCCCTTTTCTTACAGTCCTTCTTTATCACCGGGTAGGGACCAGGTAGGGACAACTTTGTGGGCGGAAGGGCCTGTATTGTGCTGTAGTTTTTCTATGTTTCTATGTTTCACATCCACTTGGTTCTCCTCGGTCAACTCAATTCGTTACATTTTTTAAAAATTCCAATAGATTCATCAAGCATAATTTCTCTTTTGTAAATCCATGCTGACTTTGTCTGATTATATCACTGCCTTCCAAATACTGAGTTAGGAAATCCTTGATAATAGACTCGAGCAACTTCCCAGTACCGACGTTAGGCTCACTGGTTTGTAGTTCCCTGTTTTCTCTCTACCTCCCTTTTTGAATAGCGGACTTACATTAGCTACCCTCCAATCAATTCCAGAGTCCAAAGAATTTTGGAAAATAACCACCAAAGATCTACTATTTCCACGGCCACTTCCTTAAGTACTCTGTGTTCAGATTCTATTCCTTGATTTATAATCGCAAGTGAGCTTTCTTTAACCACTTATCAATTTGCCCTGCCACTTCTAAAGATTTGCGAATGTATGGATATCAAAGTTTCTCCCTGGTATTGAGGCAGCAAACCTCACTGGCAGTGAGTGTTCCCCTGACCAAGCAGTCAGGAAGACCCACCTCCTCACTGCGCCCCCCCCACCCCACCTGTGTCTGTACCTTTCTGATGATCCCCTCCTCGTTTCTCAGCTGGAGCTGTACAATCACAAGGCCCTCGACTTCCAGCAGCGGATGGATTCCACATTCTCCCTCATCCAGATAGTCCGCCTGCAGTTCCTGCAACATTCCTCATTTGCGGACAAGGAAGAAGAACAGGTAGGAAACCAGGAACTCTGAATCGGCTGAAGAATGGGGGTTGTAGGGTCCAGGGTTCGGGGCCGGGTCCTGCCTGTTGGCTATGAGCTTGGCTTTCCGCTGTTGTTGCACCAATTCCACTTGTTTCCCCTCGAGTAACGGATGGTCTAATCGGGGAGTTTAAGATGATTAAAGGATTTGACAGGGTCGAAAGGGAGAAACATTCCGAACAAGGGGGCAGAATCTTAAAATTGGATCCAGGCTGTTCAGAGATGACATTAGGAAGCATTTGCTGACACAAGGAAGTGGAGTTCTGGAACCCTCGCCTCCAAACGTTGTTGATGCTGGTGATAAATTGCAGATGTCGAGAGTAAGACTGATAGATTTTCCTTGGATAAGAAGCTCAGGGTTACAGAACCAATCGAGGTAAATGAAGTTAAAGTACAGATCAGCATGATCTAAATAAATGGGGAACTGACTCAAGGAGTGAAAAAAATCCTAATGTTCTTAAAATAGATGGAAGTTTCTGGACTCTCCTGATGAAGGCGGTGTTTAATCCACATGCAGGAATATTCGGTGGTTACTGTGTGCTGACACTCTGATCTCTCACTAGATTGAATACCTTTGGAATGCTTATCTCGAAGTGTGTAAGGAAGCCTCAGAGTTCACCATAAAACATAAGGACAGCATCATTGACAACTTGGAGCACAGCTTTAGACTCCTCGCCTCCGAGGTGCAGATCATAAATTCCACCGTCACATCTGGCCCCTTCTTGGATCCGTTACAGAATGGAATCGTCATTCTCCCATTGTTACAGCAGCTAAAAATAAAGTTCTTGTCACTGGTGGATTCTCTACAGGAACTCAGCCAATCCAGGAAAACCATAAAAGGTAGCTGATGCCTCCGTCTGCCATTGCAGAGGTTACAGTCTGCCATGTCTGGGGTTGTAGAGGTCACAGTCTGCCGTCTCTGGGGTTGAGAGGTCACGGTCTGCCGTGAATGGGGTTGAGAGGTCACGGTCTGTCGTGTCTGGGGTTGTAGAGGTCACAGACATGTGAGTGTGTGTGTCTCAGTGTGTGTGTGTGTGTGTGTGCGTCTCAGTGTGTGTGTGTGGGTGAGTGTGTGCGTGGGTGAGTGTGTGCGTGGGTGAGTGTGTGCGTGGGTGAGTGTGTGCGTGGGTGAGTGTGTGTGTGGGTGAGTGTGTGTGTGGGTGAGTGTGTGTGTGGGTGAGTGTGTGTGTGGGCGAGTGTGCGTGCGTGTGGATGAGTGTATGTGTGGGTGTGTGTGTGTGGGTGAGTGTGTATGTGTGTATGGGTCGAGTGTATGTGGGTGAGTGTGGGTGTGTGAATGTGTGTGTGTGGGTGAGTGTGTGTGTGGGTGTGTGTGTATAATTGTGTGTGTGTGTGTGTGTATGATTGTGTGTGTGTGTGTGTGTGAATGTGTGTGTGTGGGTGGGTGTGTATGATTGTGTGTGTGTGTGTGAATGTGTGTGTGTGTGTGTATGATTGTGTGTGTGTGTGTGTGTGAATGTGTGTGTGTGGGTGTGTGTGTATGATTGTGTGTGTGTGTGTGTGAGTGAGTGTCTCAGTCAGTGTTTCAGGACCAGTAGCCAGAATCCTACCGCCGTGCCCGGCACGGGAATTGGAGCGGATGAGGGGCGGAATGTGGAAAGGCCTGTTGACCTCGGGCGGGATTTTACAGTTTCGGGACGAGCGAGGTTGTAAAACCGCATCCACAGTTTGTCCATGAAACCTCTCAGTGTCTGGAGACTTGGCTGAATTCCTGCTGGGTGGTCAGTGCATGGGGATGGATGTGGGGAGGCAGTCCTGAGACTGCTGCCTGTCCCTAACTGCAGCTCTTTGCATTCTGCTCTTTGTTCAGGCGAACCCTTTGATTTATCATTTCTCACTGTGACGGAAAAGAATATCAGCTTGAGGCAGCAGTTGTGGAACCTCTTCGATACCGTGTGTCAGCGAATCAGAGACTGGAAGAAGACATTGTACAACATGGTAAGGCTCCTCCCACTCACATTGCCAATGCCTTCATCCAGCAGAGTGTTCCACTGAAATCTTAGACACCATTATATCCTCCCGTGGTCAGTGTCAGCGCTGTCCAAATCTACTGAATTCACCAGGTTACAGCACAGGGGATTGGCTGCTTTCATTCCTCATTTCAATAATGAGATTGTGTTATTTCTCCCAAAACCCAGCATGATAGAACAACAAACTCTACTCATCCACATACCCTCTGTATCTAACCCCGTGCTGTCCCTGTCCTGGGAGTGTTTGATGGGGGACAATGTAGAGGGAGCTTTACTCTGTATCTAACCCCGTGCTGTCCCTGTCCTGGGAGTGTTTGATGGGAGACAGCGTAGAGGGAGCTTTACTCTGTATCTAACCCCGTGCTGTACCTGTCCTGGGAGTGTTTGCTGGGGACGGTGTAGAGAGGGCTTTACTCTGTATCTAACCCTGTGCTGTACCTGTCCTGGGAGTGTTTGATGGGGACAGTGTAGAGGGAGCTTTACTCTGTATCTAACTCCGTGCTGTACCTGTCCTAGGAGTGTTTGATGGGGACAGTGTAGAGGGAGCTGTACTCTGTATCTAACCCCATGCTGTACCTGTCCTGGGAGTGTTTGATGGGGACAGTGTAGAGGGAGCTTTACTCTGTATCTAACCCCATGCTGTACCTGTCCTGGGAGTGTTTGATGGGGATAGTGTAGAGAGGGCTTTACTCTGTATCTAACCCCATGCTGTACCTGTCCTGGGAGTGTTTGATGGGGACAGTGTAGAGGGAGCTTTACTCTGTATCTAACCCCGTGCTGTTCCTGTCCTGAGAGTGTTTGATGGGGGACAGTGTAGAGGGAGCTTTACTCTGTGTCTAACCCCATGCTGTACCTGTCCTGGGAGTGTTTGATGGGGATAGTGTCGAGAGGGCTTTACTCTGTATCTAACCCCGTGCTGTACCTGTCCTGGGAGTGTTTGATGGGGACAGTGTAGAGGGAGCTTTACTCTGTATCTAACCCCGTGCTGTACCTGTCCTGGGAGTGTTTGATGGGGATAGTGTCGAGAGGGCTTTACTCTGTATCTAACCCCGTGCTGTACCTGTCCTGGGAGTGTTTGATGGGGGACAGTGTAGAGGGAGCTTTACTCTGTATCTAACCCCGTGCTGTACCTGTCCTGGGAGTGTTTGATGGGGTCAATGTTGAAGAGAGAATATTCTGTGAAAGTAAGAAGCTAAGATACATTGATTGTCCATTTAGCCCCTCGGGCCTACCCGCCATTCAATATGACCAGGCTGATCTTAAATTTCAGTTTCACTTTCCCAGTCCTCTCCATCTCCTGAACTTCCTGAGAGACCATTAGACCATAAGACATAGGAGCAGAATTAGGCCACTCAGCCCATCGAGTCTGCTCCGCCATTCAATCATGGCTGATATTTTTCTCATCCCCATTCTCCTGCCTTTTCCCCATAGCCCCTGATCCCCTTATTAATCAAGAATCTATCTATCTCTGTCTTAAAGACACTCCACAGCCTTCTGTGGCAAAGAGTTCCACAGATTCACCACTCTCTGGCTGAAGAAATTTCTCCTCATCTCTGTTTTAAAGGATCGTCCCTTTAGTCTGAGGTTGTGCCCTCTGGTTCTAGTTTTTCCTACAAGTGGAAACATCCTCTCCACATCCACTCTATCCAGGCCTCGCAGTATCTTGTAAGTTTCAATAAGATCTCTCCTCATCCTTCTGAACTCCAATGAGTACAGACCCAGAGTCTTCAACCATTTCTCATACAACAAGCTCTTTATTCCAGGGATCATTCTTGTGAACCTCCTCTGGACCCTTTCCGAGGCCAGCACATCCTTCCTTAGATATGGAGCCCAAAACTGCTCACAATACTCCAAATGGGGTTTGACCAGAGCCTTATACAGCCTCAGAAGTACATCCCTGCTCTTGTATTCTAGCCCTCTCGACATGAACGCTAACATTGCATTTGCCTTCCTAACTGCCGACTGAACCTGCACGTTAACCTTCAGAGAATCTTGAACAAGGACTTCCAAGTCCCTTTGTGCTTCTGGTTTCCTAAGCATTTCCCTATTTAGAAAATAGTCTATACCTCCATTCCCCCTTCCAAAGTGCATAACCTCACACTTTTCCACATTGTATTCCATCTGCTACTTCTTTGCCCAATCTCCCAACCTGTCCAAGTCCTTCTGAAGCCCCCCTGCTTCCTCAATACTACCTGTCCCTCTACATGTCTTTGTATCATCTGCAAACTGAGCAACAGTGCCTTCAGTTCCTTCCTCCAAATCGTTAATGTATATTGTGAAAGGTTGTGGTCCCAGCACTGACCCCTGAGGCACACAACTAGTCACTGGCTGCCAACCTGAAAAAGACCTCTTTATCCCCACTCTTTGCCTTCTGCCAGTCAGCTAATCCTCTATTCATGTTAGGATCTGTTGTGCCTGCTACCTGCCGCACAGTCTGTTTTAACCCTTATACAAAGAACAGTACAGCGCAGGAAACAGGCCCTTCGGCCCTCCAAGCCTGTGCTGCTCACTGGTCCAACGAGACCATTCGTTTGTATCCCTCCATTCCCAGACTGCTCATGTGACTATCCAGGTAAGTCTTAAACGATGCCAGCGTGTCTGCCTCCACCACCCTACTTGGCAGTGCATTCCAGGCTCCCACCACTCTCTGTGTAAAAAAACGTCCCTCTGATATCTGAGTTATACTTCGCCCCTCTCACCTTGAGCCCGTGACCCCTCGTGATCGTCACCTCCGGCCTGGGAAAAAGCTACCCACTGTTCGCCCTATCTATACCCTTCATAATTTTGTACACCTCTATTAGGTCTCCCCTCATTCTCCGTCTTTCCAGGGAGAACAACCCCAGTTTACCCAATCTCTCCTCATAGCTAAGACCCTCCATACCAGGCAACATCCTGGTAAACCTTCTCTGCACTCTCTCTAAAGCCTTCACGCCCTTCTGGTAGTGCGGCGACCAGAACTGGACACAGTACTCCAAATGTGGCCTCACCAGCGTTCTATACAGCTGCAACATCAGACTCCAGCTTTTATACTCAATACCCCATCCTATAAAGGCAAGCTTACCATATGCCTTCTTCACCACCTTCTCCACCTGTGCTGCCACCTTCAAGGATTTGTGGACTTGCACACCTAGGTCCCTCTGTGTTTCTATACTCTTGATGGCTCTGCCATTTATTGTATAACTCCCCCCTACATTAGTTCTTCCAAAATGCATCACGTCGCATTTATCTGGATTAAATTCCATCAGCCATTTCTCCGCCCAATTTTCCAGCCTATCTATATCCTGCTGTATTGTCCGACAATGTTCATCGCTATCCGCAAGTCCAGCCATCTTCGTGTCATCCGCAAACTTGCTGATTACACCAGTTACACCTTCTTCCAAATCATTTATATATATATCACAAATAGCAGAGGTCCCAGTACAGAGCCCTGCGGAACACCACTGGTCACAGACCTCCAGCCGGAAAAAGCCTTCGACTGCTACCCTCTGCCTCCTGTGGCCAAGCCAGTTCTCTACCCATCTAGCCACCTCTCCTTGTATCCCATGAGCCTTAACCTTCTTAACCAACATGCCATGAGGGACTTTGTCAAATGCCTTACTGAAATCCATATCGACGACATCCACGGCCCTTCCTTCATCAACCGTTTTTGTCACTTCCTGAAATAACTCCACCAAATTTGTAAGGAACGACCTCCCTCTTACAAAACCATGCTGTCTGTCACTAATGAGATTGTTCCATTCTAAATGCGCATACATCCTGTCTCTAAGAATCCTCTCCAACAACTTCCCTACCACGGACGTCAAGCTCACTGACCTATAAATACCCCGGTTATCCCTGCTACCCTTCTTAAATAACGGTACCACATTCGCTATCCTCCAATCCTCAGGGACCTCACCTGTGTCTAACAAAAAGACAAAGATTTCCGTCAGAAGCCCAGCAATTACATCTCTTGTCTCCCTGAGCAGTCGCGGATAGATGCCATCAGGCCCTGGGGATTTGTCAGTTTTAATGTTACCTAAAAAACCTAACACTTCCTCCCTTGTAATGGAGATTCTCTCTAACGGGTCAACACCTCCCTCTGAGACACTCCCAGTCAACAAGTCCCTCTCCTTTGTGAATACCGATGCAAAGTATTCATTTAGGATCTCCCCTATTCCCTTGGGTTCTAAGCATAATTCCCCACCTTTGTCCCTGAGAGGTCTGACTTTTTCCTTGACAACTCTTTTGTTCCTAACATATGAACAAAATGCCTGAGGATTCTCCTTAATCCTGTCTGCCAAGAACATTTCGTGACCTCTTTTTGCCCTTCTAACTCCCCGTTTGAGTTCTTTCATCCTCTCTCTGTATTCCTCCTGAGCTGCATCTGTTTTCAGTTGCCTGGACCTAACGTATGCTTTTCTTTTCTTTTTGATCAGATCCTCAATTTCCCTGGTTATCCACGCCTCTCGAATCCTACCTTTCCTATCCTTCCTGCACCTGTACAGGGCATTGGTGAGGCCGCAGCTGGAATACTGTGTGCAGTATTGGTCCCCTTATATGAGGAAGGATATATTGGCATTGGAGGGAGTGCAGAGAAGGTTCACCAGGTTGATACCGGAGATGAGGGGTTTGGATTATGAGGAGAGGCTGAGGAGATTGGGTTTGTACTCGTTGGAGTTTAGAAGGATGAGGGGGGATCTTATGGAGACTTATAAGATAATGCGGGGGCTGGATAGGGTGGAGGCGGAGAGATTCTTTCCACTTAGTAAGGAAGTTAAAACTAGAGGACACAGCCTCAAAATAAAGGGGGGTCGGTTTAAGACAGAGTTGAGGAGGAACTTCTTCTCCCAGAGGGTGGTGAATCTCTGGAATTCTCTGCCCACTGAGGTGGTGGAGGCTACCTCGCTGAATATGTTTAAAGCGCGGATGGATGGATTCCTGATCGGTAAGGGAATTAAGGGTTATGGGGATCAGGCGGGTAAGTGGTACTGATCCACGTCAGATCAGCCATGATCTTATTGAATGGCGGGGCAGGCTCGAGGGGCTAGAACATAGAACATAGAACATAGAACATTACAGCGCAGAACAGGCCCTTCGGCCCACGATGTTGCACCGACCAGTTAAAAAAAAACTGTGACCCTCCAACCTAAACCAATTTCTTTTCGTCCATGAACCTATCTACGGATCTCTTAAACGCCCCCAAACTAGGCGCATTTACTACTGATGCTGGCAGGGCATTCCAATCCCTCACCACCCTCTGGGTAAAGAACCTACCCCTGACATCGGTTCTATAACTACCCCCCCTCAATTTAAAGCCATGCCCCCTCGTGCTGGATTTCTCCATCAGAGGAAAAAGGCTATCACTATCCACCCTATCTAAACCTCTAATCATCTTATATGTTTCAATAAGATCCCCTCTTAGCCGCCGCCTTTCCAGCGAAAACAATCCCAAATCCCTCAGCCTCTCCTCATAGGATCTCCCCTCCATACCAGGCAACATCCTGGTAAACCTCCTCTGCACCCTCTCCAAAGCCTCCACATCCTTCCTGTAATGTGGGGACCAGAACTGCACACAGTACTCCAAGTGCGGCCGCACCAGAGTTGTGTACAGTTGCAACATAACGCTACGACTCCTAAATTCAATCCCCCTACCAATAAACGCCAAGACACCATATGCCTTCTTAACAACCTTATCTACTTGATTCCCAACTTTCAGGGATCTATGCACACATACACCTAGATCCCTCTGCTCCTCCACACTATTCAAAGTCCTCCCGTTAGCCCTATACTCAACACATCTGTTATTCCTACCAAAGTGAATTACCTCACACTTCTCCGCATTAAACTCCATCCGCCACCTCTCGGCCCAACTTTGCAACCTGTCTAAGTCTTCCTGCAAACTACGACACCCTTCCTCACTGTCTACCACACCACCGACTTTGGTGTCATCAGCAAATTTGCTAATCCACCCAACTATACCCTCATCCAGATCATTAATAAATATTACAAACAGCAGTGGCCCCAAAACAGATCCCTGAGGTACACCACTTGTAACCGCACTCCATGATGAATATTTACTATCAACCACCACCCTCTGTTTCCTATCCGCTAGCCAATTCCTGATCCAATTTCCTAGATCACCCCCAATCCCATAGATGGCCTACTCCTGCTCCTATTTCTTATGTTCTTATGTTCTTCCTTTTTACAGGCACATGCCTGTCCTGCAGCCTTATCAACTGTTCCTTAAAAGACTCCCACATGCCAGACGTGGACTTACCCCCGAACAGCCTCTCCCAATCACCGGCCACCAATTCCTTCCTAATCCGGCTATAGTTAGCCTTCCCCCAATTTAGCACCCTACCCTTAGGACAACACTCATCCTTGTCCATTACTATCCTCAAGTTAACAGAGTTGTGGTCACTATTTGCCACATGTTCCCCTACCGAAACTTTGACGACCTGACCGGGCTCATTTCCCAGAACTAGATCCAGTCTCTAGTCGGGCTATCTACATACTGTTCCAAAGAACCTTCCAATATGCATTTTACAAATTCCTCCCCATCCAGACCCCCAGCCCTAAGCACTTTCCAGTCTATACCAGGGGAATTGAAGTCTCCCACTACAACAACCCTATTTTTTCTGCGATGGACAAAGAACTGCGAGTAGACGTCTTGTTAGTACAATCAATATTTATTTAAACACACACAATCATTAATCACCCACCCAACCAACGATAAGTTATCTTACAGGAAAATACTAAAGTTCAAGTCCAATACAAGACCTTGACTTAACTTTGCGTGACTGGCGAGAACCCAAGCAGATATTGGCCTTTATCTGTGCGCTGGTCTCAGTCGTCCTCTGCGTAGTCTGGTCCTTTGGTCTGGTCTGGCACTCTGGCTCTGGTCTTCCTTCCTTCTCGGGTGTGGTGGCTCTCCTCGTGCTGGTCGACAATGGCGATGTTCACCGTTGTTGTAGCTCGATCGTGGGGTCAGAGAGAGAGATTCCTGGTTGTGCAGCACCCTTTATACCCCGTTGGGTTTCATACCCCTTTTGGCCATTGCCAATCAATCGATCCGGACTTGATCACCCTGATCGATAAAGCCCAATCGGGTGCTGCCACACCAATCTCTGAATGTGTGTCCCCACCGACCATGTCTGCAGGTGCTGGAGGCACATCGGTCACATATCTCCCTCCCAAATAAGGGGTCACGGTGCCCTTATGTCTGGTAAACTAGCCGATAGTGTGTTAGCTTTTATTAACAGGGGGTTGGAGTTTAAGAGCTGTGGGGTTATGCTGCAACTGTACAGGACCTTGGTGAGACCACATTTGGAATATTGTGTGCAGTTCTGGTCACCTCACTATAAGAAGGATGTGGAAGCGCTGGAAAGAGTGTAGAGGAGATTTACCAGGATGCTGCCTGGTTTGGAGGGTAGGTCTTATGAGGAAAGGTTGAGGGAGCTAGGGCTGTTCTCTCTGGAGTGGAGGAGGCTGAGGGGAGACTTAATAGAGGTTTATAAAATGATGAAGGGGATAGATAGAGTGAACGTTCAAAGACTATTTCCTCGGGTGGATGGAGCTATTACAAGGGGGCATAACTATAGGGTTCGTGGTGGGAGATATAGGAAGGATATCAGAGGTAGGTTCTTTACGCAGAGAGTGGTTGGGGTGTGGAATGGACTGCCTGCAGTGATAGTGGAGTCAGACACTTTAGGAACATTTAAGTGGTTATTGGATAGGCACATGGAGCACACCAGGATGATAGTGAGTGGGATAGCTTGATCTTGGTTTCAGATAAAGCTCAGCACAACATCGTGGGCCGAAGGGCCTGTTCTGTGCTGTACTGTTCTATGTTCTATGTTCTATAAACAACCCAGTGTGACCAGAAAGTCTCTTTGATCCTGGAGATGACCCATATCCTGTGTATTCACCTGTCTGGGCTGCAGCCTGTTTATCTCTGTCTTTAAACTGCAGCCTGTCATTTTAGTTCTTGCCCAATTGTCCCAGAGTGCTTTGCAAATCACCATTTTAGATGCCCCTTTTGGCCACAGATCTTACCCTTAACACCATGGGCTCTCAACTTATTTAACAGCACCTTTATGTGGCACCTTGTCAAAGGCCTTCTGGAAATCTAAATAAATCACGTCTACTGGTTCTCCTTTATCTAACTTCCTTGTTACCTCTTCAAAGAAATCTAACAGATTTGTCAGACATGACCTCCCCTTGGGTGGCACGGTAGCACAGTGGTTAGCACTGCTGCTTCACAGCTCCAGGGACCTGGGTTCGATTCCTGGCTTGGGTCACTGTCTGTATGGAGTTTGTACATTCTCCTCGTGTCTGCGTGGGTTTCCTCCGGGTGCTCCGGTTTCCTCCCACAGTCCAAAGATGTGCGGGTTAGGTTGATTGACCATGCTAAAATTGCCCCTTAGTGTCCTGAGATGCATAGGTTAGAGGGATTAGTGGGTAAAATATGTAGGGATATGGGGGTAGGGCCTGGGTGGGATTGTGGTCGGTGCAGATTCGATGGACCAAATGGCCTCTTTCTGCACTGTAGGGTTTCTATGATTCTATGATTGACAAAGCTGTGCTGACTCAGTCCTACTTTATCATGCACTTCCAAGTACTCTGCGATCTTATCTTTAATAATGGACTCTAAAATTTTGCCAATGACTGAAGTTAGGCTAACCGGCCTATAATTTCTCATCTGCTGCCTCCCTCCCTTCTTAAACAGAGGTGTTACATTCGCTACTTTCCAGTCCTCTGGGACCCTCCCTGCCTCCAGTGATTCCTGAAAGATCACCACCAATGCCTCCACAATTTCCTCAGCTATCTCTTTTAGAACCCTGGGGTGTATTCCATCCAGTCCAGGTGATTTATCCAGCACCAGACCTTTCCGTTTCCCCAGAACCTTCTCCTTAGTGATGGCCACTACACCCACCTGTGCCCCCTGACTCTCCTGGAGCTCTGGCATCCCACTGGTGTCTTCCACCGTGAAGACTGATGCAAAGTAACTATTCAGTTCCTCTGCCATTTCTTTGTTTCCTATTATTACTTCTCCAGCCTCATTTTCCAGTGGTCCAATGTCTATTTTTGCCTCCTTCTTACCTTTTATAGTTTGAAAAAGCTCTTCTTATCTTTTTTTATATTACTAGCTAGTTTACACTCATATTTCATCTTCTCCCCCTTATTGCTTTTTTAGTTGTCCTCTACTCGCTTTTAAAGGCTTCCCAATCCTCTGGCTTCCCACTAATCCTTGCCACTTTGTCTGCTTTTTCTTTTGCTTTTATGCTGTCCTTGACTTCTCTCGTCAGCCATGGATGCCTCATCCTCCCCTTAGCATGTTTCCTCCTCCTTGGGATGAATTTCTGTTGTCCCTCCCGAATAACCCCCAAAATAATCTCATCCTATTTTCATCATCTTCAGTTCTGACAAAGGGTCATCCAGACTCAAACATTAACTCTGTTTCTCTGTCAGACCTGTTTTCCAGCATTTTCTATTTATGTTTCAGATTCTAGCATTCACAGTAATTTTCTTTTATCTTTCACACTGATGTGCTGGGCTCCTCCCTCATTGAGGATGGGGATATTTGTGGAGCCTCCTCCAGTGAGTTGTTTAATTGTCCACCACTATTCATGACTGGATGTGGCAGGACTGCAGAGCTTAGATCTGATCTATTGGCTGTGGGATCGCTTAGCTCTGTCTATTACTTGCTGTTTTTGCCGTTTGGCATGCGAGTAGTCCTGTGTTGGAGCTTCACCAGGTTGACACCTCATTTTTAGGTATGCCTGGTGCTGCTCCCAGCATGCCCTCCTGCACTCTCCATTGAACCAGGGTTGATCCCCTGGCTTGATGGTAATGGTTGAGTGGGGGATATGCCGGGCCATGAGGTTGCAGATTGTGCTGGAGTACAATTCCGCTGCTGTTGATGGCCCACAGTGCCTCATGGATGCCCGGGTTTGAGTTGCTCTGTCTGTTTGAAGTCTGTCCTATTTAGCACGGTGATAGAGCCACACAACACGATGGAGGCTATTCTCAATGTGAAGATGGGACCTTGTCTCCACAAGGACTGTGCGGTGATCACTCCTCCCGATGCTATCATGGACAGATACATGTGTGACAGGCAGGTTATGTACTTTCTCCCCTCTTGTTGGTTCTCTCCCCACCTGTTGTTGTTCCAGTCTAACAGTGATGCCCTTTAGGATCCAGCCAGCTTGGACTGTATGCTGCTACTGAGCCATTGAAGTCCCCACCCAGAATACTTTCTGTGCCTTTACCGCCCTCAGTGCTTCTTCTAGGTGGTCTTCAATTCATTAGCGACATGGTAATCACCAGGAAGTTTGCTTGCCCATGTTTGACCCGATGCCATGAGACTTCATGGAGCCCAGAGTTGATGTTGAGAACTCCCAGGGCAACTCCCTCCCGACTGTATACCACTGTGTCATCACCTCTGCTGAGTCTGTCCTGCTGGTGTGACAGGACATACCCAGGGATGGCGATGGTGGTCTCCGGGACATTATCTGTAAGGTATGATTCCATGAGTATGGTGGTACTCTACTCAGTCCCACATTAACCCTATATGTGCCCTATATGAAGACTACTCACCACCACCTTGTCAAGGGAAGTTAGGGATGGGCATCCCATGAATGAACAAATAAAAGAAGTCAGTTATCAGCTTCTTAAACCAGTGCCGGAATGTTATCGGGGCGGTCGAGGCTCGCTGAACGGCATTCTCCTTTGGCCTCGGGTGGGATCTAATGAGTCATGGGCGGGCGAGGCAGTAAACTTCCAGCACAGCCGTTTTCATTTAATTTCATTTCAATTCCCAAAGTTATACTCCTAAAATAAAATTATCTATTTGCAACAACTTGTATTGGTGACGGTTCAGATTCACAGGCTAATTCCTAGGATGTAGGGGATTGTCCTATGGAGAAATATTGACCAGACTGGGCCTATACTCATTGGAGTTTAGAAGATTGAGGTCTGATCTTATTGAAACATCTAAGATTCTGAGTGGAATTGTCAGAGTAGATGCTGAGAGGTTGTTTCCCCTCATGGAGAATCACGATCCAGGGCACACAGTTTAAAAAATAAGGGGTCTCCTATTTAAAAGAACAAAGAACGAGAAACAAAGAAAATTACAGCAAAGGAACAGGCCCTTCGGCCCTCCAAGCCTGTACCGACCATGCTGTCCGACTCAACTAAAACCCCCTACCCTTCCAGGGACCATAAACCTCTATTCCCATCCAATTCATGTATTTGTCCAGACGCCCCTTAAAAGTCACTATCGTATCTGCTTCCACTCCCTCCCCCGGCTGCGAGTTCCAGGCACCCACCACCGTCTGTGTAAAAATCTTGCCTCATACATCTCCTTTAAGCCTTGCCCCTCGCACCTTAATCCTATGCCCCCTAGTAATTGACTCTTCCACCCTGTCCATGCCACTCATAATCTTGTCGACTTCTATCAGTCTCCCTTCAACCTCCATCATTCCGTGAGAACCAACCAGGTTTCTCCAACCTCTCCTCACAGCTAATGCCCTCCATACCAGGCAACATCCTGGTAAATCTTTTCTGTACCCTCTCCAAAGCCTTCATATCTTTCTGGCAATGTGGCAACCAGAATTGAACACTATATTCCACGTGCGGCCTAAGTAAAGTTCCATAAAGCAGCAACATGACTTGCCAATTTTTAAACTCAATGCCCCGGCAGATGAAGGCAAGCATGCCGTATGCCTTCTTGACTACCTTCTCCACTTGCATTGCCACTTTCAGTGACCTGTGTACCTGTACACCCAGATCCCTCTGCCTATCAATACTCTTAAGGGTTCTGCCATTTACTGTATATTTCCTACCTGTATCAGACCTTCCAAAATGCATGACCTCACATTTGTCCAGATTAAACTCCATCTGCCATCTCCCTGCCCAAGCCTCCAACCGATCTATATCCTGCTGTATCCTCTGATGGTCCTCATCGCTATCTGCAAACGCACCAACCTTTGTGTCGTCCACTAACTTACTAATCAAACCAGTTACATTTTCCTCCAAATCATTTGTGTATATTACAAATAGCAAAGGTCCCAGCACTGATCCCTGGGGAACGCCACTAGTCACAGCCCTCCATTCAGAAACGCACCCTTCCACTGCTACCCTCTGTTCATGGGGGAGGCAATGGCCTTGTGGTGTTACCGTGGGACTATTAATTCAGAAACTCAGCAAATGTTCTGAAGACCCAGGTGCGAATCCCACCATAGCAGATGGTGGAATTTGAATTTAATAACAAAAATCTGGAATTAAGAATTTACTGAGATGGATTTGAGACCAGGGAGAGATCAGCCATGACCTGATTGAATGGCGGAGCAGGCTCGAAGGGCTGAATTTGCCGACTTCTGTTCCCAATTCCTCTGTTCCCAATGACTGATGTCAGGCTAACTGGCCTGTAGATCCCTATTTTCTCTCTTCCTCCTTTCCCAAATTGCAGTGTTACATTTCCTAACTTCTAACCTGCTCGGGCAACTCTAGAATCTGGGGATTTTTGGAAAATTATTATCCCTTTGAGAACCCAGGGGTGTAGGCCATCAGTTCCAGGGATTTGTTGCATTGTAGTCCCATTATTTCATTATTACACAGTCGCAATTTCCCTGGTAACTTTTTTTACAAATATTAATTACTTTTAAGTTCATCACTCTTATCAAATCCTTTGATACCCAATATTTCTGGCATATTTTGATTGGGTTAATAAAAAGGGGAGGATGATGAGCAAGGAATAATGAGGTGGGGACCATTGAGAGGCTTCGGGTAAGAATGGAGACTTGTTGGAAGGGATTGTATGTAGTGGAGTCTCCAAGATTATATCACTGACACTCGGACCCTGCATTATATCCTCAGCTCGATCTGAACGAGGTGGAGGAAATGTTGGACAAATCATTCTCCATGGTGGAGGAGATTCGAGGATCTTTACCTGCTGATGATCAGATTCTGTTGACCATTGAAGAGATTATGGTACAGTTCAAAGAGTTCTTGCCAATCCTGAAAAATCTTTGTTGTCCCGAGATGCAGGAGAGACACTGGAAAGCCATTGTCACAGGTGAGCATGCCCACTCCCAACCATGCTTCCCCTAGCTGAGGAACAGGCTACCCTCTTCTCCAGAAGGTTCAGACTCTCACTGAGGTACGGGCCCCTCCTGTTCCAAGGCTGCCAGTGATTGAGTGAAGTTGTTTTTGGTTGAAGAATGGCAAGATTTGATTTGATTTGATTTATTATTGTCACATGTATTAGTATGCAGTGAAAAGTATTGTTTCTTGTGCGCTATACAGACAAAGCATACCATTCATAGAGAAGGAAAGGAGAGAGTGCAGAATGTAGTGTTACAGTCATAGCTAGGGTGTAGAGAAAGATCAACTTAATGCAAGATAGGTCCATTCAAAAGTCTGACAGCAGCAGGGAAGAAGCTGTTCTTGAGTTGGTTGATACGTGCCCTCAGATTTTGTATCTTTTTCCCGACGGAAGAAGGTGGAAGAGAGAATGTCTGGGGTGCGTGGGGTCCTTAATTATACTGGCTGCTTTTCCGAGGCAGCGGGAAGTGTAGACTGAGTCAATGGATGGGAAGCTGGTTTGCGTGATGGACTGGGCTACATTCACAACCTTTTGTACTTTCTTGCGGTCTTGAGCAGAGCAGGAGCCATACCAAGCTGTGATACAACCAGAAAGAATGGGTTTTATGGTGCATCTGTGAAAGTTGGTGAGAGTCATAGCTGACATGCCAAATTTCCTTAGTCTTCTGAGAAAGTAGAAGCGTTGGTGGAGCTTTCTTAACTATAGCGTCAGCATGGGGGGACCAGGACAGGTTGTTGGTGATCTGGACACCTAACAACTTGGAGCTCTCGACCCTTTCCACTTTGTCCCTGTTGATGTAGACAGGGGCATGTTCTCCTCTACGCTTCCTGAAGTCGATGACAATCTCCGTCGTTTTATTGATATCAAGGGAGAGTGAATGAAGTGACTGCTTTGCTGCTGCAGAGACCAGTCTGACCATAGCTGTTTGTGGTGATAATAGTGCAGTTAATATGGATATATATATAATTATTTTTTTGTGTTTGAGGGGAACGTTTAAAAACTCAGCTTTATGATACAGGCAGTCAGACAGGCACCAGAATTCTCCCAAAAAAATTCCAAGTGTTGAATTCGTGGGAAAACTGGAGTAAATCACTCAGAGAATTCTGTCCCAGGCTCGCTAATTACATGAAAAATGGATTCAAATAAGATTAAAATAACTTACCTGTCTTCCTTCCGGTTTCCAGCACAGATCTGATGGTACCAGAAATCCGGCGCTGGGAGATGTGCACGGCGGGAATGCATGGGCGAATCCTGTTCATGCCCGGCCGTGATGTTTTCCCACTCCACTGCACTAGAAAATTAGCATGACAGGGTGGGAGAATCGCCCGCAGTATGTCTGGACAGAATGCAGCTCAGATGCTGGGAGATCAGGATAATTACTCATGTTAGAGTTAATGGACTTTTGTTTGCTTAAGTTCCCCTGAGATCTCTGATTAGATGATTGACAGGGCCATGTGATGATGTGGTTTATGTGCAGAGCTGAGTTTGTGGCAGAAAGCAACCAACTTTTGCAGGAAGCAGTTAGTTCTAGCTGGGAATTATTTGAAGACAAAGGCTTCTTCAAGCTGCACTGAAACTCATTTCTCTCTGAAACTTCAAGACTGTCTACAATTATAGCAAGTATATTTATGGTTGCTAACTATATTTAAAGTGGCATTTAAGTCTATAAGAGGAATGTTGCTTATTTGGAACAACAACTGTGATAAGTTAGAAATTAAAGTTGTTTCCTTTTCATTTTTAAATATTGTTCAACTAAATTGTTAAGCTGCTTCATTTGTTAGAGTTATATTTAAACTGTGTATTAAATAAAGTTTATTAGTGGAATCATTGTTGGAGCGAAATATCCTATCCTCACATTTATGCCAAAATAGCATATTGTTGGGTCTAGTCTGGCTTCACAATATACCTTGCAGTTCTGGCCTGGGATCCTCACACCCTCCACCTCCCACCCAGCACCACCACTCTGCTCTCGGTGTCCCAGAATTAGCAGTCGGGTCATTGAGTCAATAACTCAATGTCACTTCTCCACCTTACTGTTTAGAAGAAAATCCCTCCATCTCTCCCACCCTCCCCCTTTCCCTCCCTACCTCTCTCTATCTCTCCCTCCTTCCCTCTTGCCTTCTCTCTCCCTCCAACTTACCCTCTACCCCTTTCTCCCTACAACTTACCCTCCATCCCTTTTTCCCTCCAACGTTTCCTCCATTTTTTCCCCCTCCGTGCTTCCCTCCATCTCTCCCACCCTCCCCCATCCTTCCCTCTATGTTTTTCTTACTCGGTCAGACTCATCATATCCATTTATCTACCCAATGTCATTCTGCGCGAATGTCCCTCCCTCCGACAATCCCTGTTATCTGAAATAAAGTATTGTGGATACGTTAAGTGCTTGGTGAAGCCCCAGCTGCTTTAAGAACAAAGAACAAAGAACAACACAGCACAGGAACGGGCCCTTCGGCCCTCCAAGCCCGTGCTGCTCCCTGGTCCAAACTAGACCATTCTTTTGTATCCCTCCATTCCCACTCCGTTCATGTGGCTATCTAGATAAGTCTTAAACGTTCCCAGTGTGTCCACCTCCACCACCTTGCCCGGCAGCGCATTCCAGGCCCCCACCACCCTCTGTGTAAAATACACCCTTCTGATATCCATGTTAAACCTCCCCCCCCTCACCTTGAACCTATGACCCCTCGTGAACGTCACCACCGACCTGGGAAAAAGCTTCCCACCGTTCACCCTATCTATGCCTTTCATAATTTTATACACCTCTATTAGGTCACCCCTCATCCTCCGTCTTTCCAGTGAGAACAACCCCAGTTTACCCAATCTCTCCTCATAACTAAGCCCTTCCATACCAGGCAACATCCTGGTAAACCTCCTCTACACTCTCTCTAAAGCCTCCACGTCCTTCTGGTAGTGTGGCGACCAGAACTGGGCGCAGTATTCCAAATGCGGCCGAACCAACGTTCTATACAACTGCAACATCAGACCCCAACTTTTATACTCTATGCCCCGTCCTATAAAGGCAAGCATGCCATATGCCTTCTTCACTACCTTCTCCACCTGTGACGTCACCTTCAAGATCTGTGGATTTGCACACGCAGGTCCCTCTGCGTATCTACACCCTTTATGGTTCTGCCATTTATCGTATAGCTCCCCCCGACGTTAGTTCTACCAAAATGCATCACTTCGCATTTATCTGGATTTAACTCCATCTTCCATTTCTTTGCCCACATTTCTAGCCTATCTATATCCTTCTGTAGCCTCTGACAATGTTCCTCACTATCTGCAAGTCCAGCCAGTTTCATGTCGTCCGCAAACTTACTGATCACCCCAGTTACACCTTCTTCCAGATCGTTTATATAAATCACAAACAGCAGAGGTCCCAATACAGAACCCTGCGGAACACCACTAGTCACAGGCATCCAGCCAGAAAAAGACCCTTCCACTACCACCCTCTGTCTTCTGTGACCAAGCCAGTTCTCCACCCATCTAGCCACCTCCCCCTTTATCCCATGAGATCCAACCTTTTGCACCAACCTACCATGAGGGACTTTGTCAAACGCTTTACTAAAGTCCATGTAGACGACATCCACGGCCCTTCCCTCGTCAACCATTCTAGTCACTTCTTGAAAAAACTCCACCAGGTTAGTGAGGCATGACCTCCCTTTCACAAAACCATGCTGACTATCGTTAATGAGTTTATTCCTTTCTAAATGCGCATACATCCTATCTCTAAGAATCCTCTCCAACAACTTCCCTACCACGGACCATCGTCACTTACTGTCCAGACTTGTACATGCTTGAGTGAGAAAGGGTTGGCTATAGATCCAGGAATGGAGAAGAAGCTCATGGGGGAAAGAAGCTGTGCTGCAGGTTGATTTTGAGGTTCAGTTTCATTCTGGTTACAGAGATGGGTGAGACCTGGAACCCTGAGTGGCAGATGACCCTGGCTGACCTGATGGCCTACGACCTGTTCAGTTACAGTGATTTTATTGCACAGGTAAGTGAGCTCCCAGTTTCCCATTTTTTGGAAGAAGTAATATAGAAACATATAGAGTAAATAGAAGCAGAGATAGGCCATTCGGCCCTTCGAGCCTTATTCGCCATTCATTATGATCATGGTTGATCATCAAATTCAATATCCTGATCCAGCCTTGCAATAAAACATCCCTATCCCTATACTCAAATCCTCTCACTATGAAGGCCAACATACCATTCACCTTCTTTACTGCCTGCTGTACCTGCGCGCTTACTTACAGCAACTGATGCACGAGGACTCCAAGGTCTCATTGAGTATCTACTTCTCTCAATTCACATCCATTCAAGTAATAATCTGTCTTCCTATTATTGCTACCAAAGTGGATAACCTCACATTTATCCACATTATACTGCATCTGCCATGCAGATGCCCACTCACTCAGCCTGTCCAAATCACGCTGAAACATTTCTTCATCCTCCTCACAGCTCACCCTCCCACCCAACTTTGTATCATCTGCAAATTTGGAGATAATGCATTCAGTTCCCTCTTCCAAATCACTAATATATAATGTGAACAGTTGGGGTCCGAGCACAGATCCCAGCGGAACCCCACTCGTCACTGACTGCCAATCAGAAAAAGACCCATTTATGCCAACTCTTTGCTTCCTATCTGCTAACCAGCTTTCTATCCGTCTCAAGACATTACCTGTAATTCCATGTGCTTTATCTTTTCATAGTAGTCTGTTATGTGAGACCTTGTCAACAGCCTTCCAAAAGTCTAAATAAACCACATCCACTGGTTCTCCCAGGTCAACTGTAATAGTTACATCCTCAAAGAATTCCAGTAGATTTGTGAAGCATGATTTCCCTTTTGTAAATCCATGCTGACTCTGTCTGATTATACCACTGCCTTCCAAATGCCGAGTTATGAAATCCTTGATAATGGACTCTAGTAACTTGCTCAGTACTGACGTTAGGCTCACTGGTCCATGGTTCCCTGTTTTCTCTCTACCTCTGTTTTTGAGTAGTGGGCTTACATTACCTCCCCTCCAGTCTGTAGGAGATAGTCCAGAGTCCAAATAATTTTGGAAAATAACCACCAATGGATCTACTATTTCAAGGGCCACTTCTTTAAGTACTCTGGGATGAAGATTATCAGGACATAGAAATTTATGTGCTTTCAATCCCATTAATTTCCCAAAAACGTTTCTCCACTAATATTGATTTCTTTCAGCTCCTCACTAAAACTTGTGTTTCTCAGAACTTGCAGTACATAATTCATGTCTTCCTTTGTGAAGACTGAAGCAAAGAACAAATTTAATTCCTCAGCCACTTCTTTATTCCCCATTATAAATTCTCCTGTTTCTGACTGTAAGGGCCTCCATCCGTTTTTGTCAATCGTTTTTTCTTTACATACCTACAGAAACTTTTACAGTCAATTTCCCTTGATCCTCCTTTGCTGAATTTTAAACTGCTCCCAATCCTCAGGCCTATTGCTTTTTCTTGCCAATTTGTAGCTTCTTCCTTGAATCTAATACTATCTCTAATTTCTCTTGTAAGCCATGGTTTGGCCACAATTCCCTTACCACTCTTGAGCCAAACAGGAATAAACAACTTCTGGAGTTCACCTATTCGTTCTTTAAATGGCTGCCATTGCCTGTCCACTGTCGTTCCTTTCAGTAATGTTTCCCAGTCCATCATGGCCAATTCATGCCTCATACCATCATAGTTACCTTTACTGAGATTCAGGACCCTGGTCTCAGAATCAACTACATCATTATCCACCTTGACAAAGAATTCTACCATATTATGGTCACTCGTCCCCAAGGGTTCTCTCATAACTAGATTGCCAACTAATCCTTTCTCATTGCACAGCACCCAGTCCAAGATGGCCTGATCAGATGGCTCTGACGAACAGTCATCCAGACTCAACATTAGCTCTATTCTCTCTCCACAAATGCTGTCAGACCTGCTGAGATTTTCCAGCATTTTCAGCTTTTGGCCTGTTCCCTTTTTGGTTCCTCAATGTATTGCTCCAGGAACCATCCTGTATACACTCCAGAAATTCCTGCTCTATTGCACTGTGACTGATTTGACTCTCCTTATCTTTATGCAGATTAAAGTTGGCCATAATCACAGATGTTCCTTTAACACATGCATCTCTGATTTCCTGTCTAATACTTTTCCCAACATTACCACTACAGTTTGGTGGTTTGTAAACTACTCCCACCAATGTTTTTTGCCTCTTATTGTTTCTTAACGTGACCCATACAGATTCCACATGGTCTGTGCTAATATCTTTCCTCAATATTGTCTCAATATCATCTTTAACAGCAATACAACTCCACCAGCTTTTCCTTTCTGTCTGTCCTTCCTAAACACTGAATAGCCCTGAAGGTTTAGTTCTCTCCTTGCTCACCTTGGAGCCACGTCTCCGTAATGCCAACTATATCATACCCCTCTACATCTATCTGTGCAACTAATTCATCCATTTTGTTTCAAATGCTCCGAGCATTCAGGTGCAAGAACTTAAGGCTAGTCCTTTTAACATTCCTTGTCCCACTTCTGCTATTTCTTACTGTGTTCTTAGAACAAGAACAAAGAACAATACAGCACAGGAACAGGCCCTTCGGCCCTCCAAGCCCATGCCGCTCCCTGGTCCAAACTAGACCATTCTTTTGTATACCTCCATTCCCACTCCGTTCACATGGCTATCTTGATAAGTCTTATCTGACTCTGGCCGCTGATTTCCCTGCCCATCACTTGCCTTATTCTCCTTGCTGTCTTTTCCTCTCGTTCTTAATTTCTCCTGCTCTGAATCTTTGCAAAGGTTCCCATCCCTCTGTCATATTAGTTTAAACTCTCCCCAACCACTCTAGCAAGTACCCCACCCAAGGACATCAGTCTCAATCCTGCCCAGGTGTAATCTATCCAGTTTCTCCAGGTCCCACCTCCCCCAGAACCGGTCCCAATGCCCCAGGAATCTGAAACCCTCCCCCTCACACCACCTTTTCAGCCACATATCCTATGTTTCTTGCTGTTCCTACTCTGACTAGCACATGGCACAGGCAATAATCCTGAGATAACTAGCTTTGAGCTCCTACTTTTCATCTTGCTTCCTAGCTCCCCATATTCTGCTTTTGAGACTTCATCCTTTTCTTTACCTATGTCGCTTGTACCAACGTGTACCAATGTGTACTACGACCACTGGCTGTTCGCCCTCCCCCTTCAGAATGTCCTGCAGCCGCTCCGAGACATCCTTGACCTGAGCACCAGGGAGGCAACACACCGTCCTGGAGTCTGGTTTGCAGCCACAGGAATATCTATCTATTCCCTTCACAGTTAAATCCCTTATGTTTATTGTATGTCTACTCCTTTCACTCCTCGCCTGTGCAGCAGAGCCTACTGTGGTGCTATAAATTTGGCTGCTGCTGTTTTCCCCTGAGAGGCTATTCTCCTCAACAGCATCAAAAGCGGAATATCCGTTCTGCAGGGGAATGGCCACAGGAGATTCCTGCACTGTCTGCCCTCTTGCTCTGCCTGGTGGTCACCCATTCCCTTCCTGCCTGTGGGGTCTGAGCCTGCAGTGTGACCACCTCTCTGTACGTGCTGTCCATGATACTTTCTATCTCGCAGACGCTCCACACTGTCTCCAGCTGCCTTTCCAGCTCCGAAACCCAGGCTTCCAGCTGCTGCAGTTGGAGACACCTCCTGCACACATGCTGGTCCTGGGAACAGGAAATATTCTTGGTCTCCCACATGGAGCAAGAAGAGCAGACCATAGCTTGGAGCTCCCCTGCCAGGTCTTACCCCTTCAAGTTAAATTAATCCTTTTAATATCAAACAATATCAATTAGGGCCCTTCTCCGCTCATTGTTATTCTAGAATATATTTCTTACAAACAATGAATGACAGAATGATATCATAACAATTATAACCAATAGCAGCAATAAGTACCCACCCAAACAGCTGTTTAGATTTCCTTAGGAGATGTGAACTTGCACTCTGCCCTTTCTTACAGTCTTTTAATCAGCTGGTTCTACTCTTAGATTTACTTTTTCTTTACTCCTTTATCCTTCTAGCTTTGTTCCCTAACTGTTATCCTGGTTAGTTATTAAGTTTCACCTTATCAGGCGTTTGATAAGGTTCACCATGGTAGGCTTCTGCAGAAAATGCAGATGTATGGGATTGGGGGTGATCTAGGAAATTGGATCAGGAATTGGCTAGCGGATAGGAAACAGAGGGTGGTGGTTGATAGTAAATATTCATCATGGAGTGCGGTTACAAGTGGTGTACCTCAGGGATCTGTTTTGGGGCCACTGCTGTTTGTAATATTTATTAATGATCTGGATGAGGGTATAGTTGGGTGGATTAGCAAATTTGCTGATGACACCAAAGTCGGTGGTGTGGTAGACAGTGAGGAAGGGTGTCGTAGTTTGCAGGAAGACTTAGACAGGTTGCAAAGTTGGGCCGAGAGGTGGCGGATGGAGTTTAATGCGGAGAAGTGTGAGGTAATTCACTTTGGTAGGAATAACAGATGTGTTGAGTATAGGGCTAACGGGAGGACTTTGAATAGTGTGGAGGAGCAGAGGGATCTAGGTGTATGTGTGCATAGATCCCTGAAAGTTGGGAATCAAGTAGATAAGGTTGTTAAGAAGGCATATGGTGTCTTGGCGTTTATTGGTAGGGGGATTGAATTTAGGAGTCGTAGCGTTATGTTGCAACTGTACACAACTCTGGTGCGGCCGCACTTGGAGTACTGTGTGCAGTTCTGGTCCCCACATTACAGGAAGGATGTGGAGGCTTTGGAGAGGGTGCAGAGGAGGTTTACCAGGATGTTGCCTGGTATGGAGGGGAGATCCTATGAGGAGAGGCTGAGGGATTTGGGATTGTTTTCGCTGGAAAGGCGGCGGCTAAGAGGGGATCTTATTGAAACATATAAGATGATTAGAGGTTTAGATAGGGTGGATAGTGACAGCCTTTTTCCTCTGATGGAGAAATCCAGCACGAGGGGGCATGGCTTTAAATTGAGGGGGGGTAGTTATAGAACCGATGTCAGGGGTAGGTTCTTTACCCAGAGGGTGGTGAGGGATTGGAATGCCCTGCCAGCATCAGTAGTAAATGCGCCTAGTTTGGGGGCGTTTAAGAGATCCGTAGATAGGTTCATGGACGAAAAGAAATTGGTTTAGGTTGGAGGGTCACAGTTTTTTTTTTAACTGGTCGGTGCAACATCGTGGGCCGAAGGGCCTGTTCTGCGCTGTAATGTTCTATGTTCTATGTTCTATTTAAAGATGGTCCCTCATATCACTTCTCACCAACCAATCAGCTTACCAATTTTCTGTAATGTCACGCATGGATTTGTCGAACTGTGCTGTCGGAACAGCGGCTGTCCCTCACGGAATTGGTGCTCTCCACTCCCCAAGGGCAAGTCGGGCCCCGAGCCTCGCACTCCCTTTATACTCCGCTCCCGGAAAGTTAGTGACAGGCAAAGTAAATAAAGGGAAGCCTGTAGATGTCATGTACTTGGATTTCCAAAAGACATTTGATAAGGCACCACATCAAAGGTTTTGACACAAATGTAGAGTGTAACATATTAGAATGGATAAAGAATTGAAAATGCTGGAAAATCTCAGCAGGTCTGACAGGATTTAAAGCCATGCCCCCTCGTGCTGGATTTCTCCATCAGAGGAAAAAGGCTGTCACTATCCACCCTATCTAAGGTAGGAAAGTAAGTTGTCAAGAGCCGGCAGAGAGTCTGCAAAGGGATATAGACAGGGTAAGTCAGTGAGCAAAGCTTTGGCAATGTGGGAAAAAGTGAAACCAAAAGAGAAAATGCTGTCAAAGCTTTGACAAAGGGTGGTCTGGACTCGAAACAGCAGCTCTTTTCTCTCCTTACAGATGCTGCCAGACCTGCTGAGATTTTCCAGCATTTTCTCTTTTGGTTTCAGATTCCAGCATCCGCAGTAATTTGCTTTTATCCAGTGGGGAAAAGTGAACTTGTTCACTTTGGCAGGAAGAATAAAAAAAGCAGCAAATTAATTAACTGGAGAGACATTGCACAACTCTGAGGTGCAGAGGGATCTGGGTGTCCTGGTACATGAATAACAAAAGGTTAGTATGTAGGTACACAAGTGATTAAGAAGACAAATGGAATGCTGGTGTTTTTGAGGAAGTCGGTGAAACTTAGTGCTCTCTTCATACTCTTAGATAGGGAAGGATAGGAAGTTCCCGTGACATACAGAACATTAATGATCTCTTGATAAATCTATGAGATGTTGGTCATTGTCCTGTTTTTTTTCCAGATCTTGACCGAAGCCAGGAAGGAGTTTGAACTTCAGGAGCTCCTGCAGTCAGTGGAGAACTTCTGGCAGAATTACGAGTTCAAATTTGTCACACACATCACAGTGGTTCACTATCCGAAACCACATCCTGACAGATCGCAGAGACCCCAAGGTGGAAAACATCACCAACCTCAGGAAGAATGGGCAGCCAAAAACAGTGGAACATTAACTCTTATTGGTAAGAATGGGATTGGCCTAGCCTGGAAAACTTTGAAATGGTAAAAACTCCACTGTGCTCAACTTGACCAGATAATTAACATGGATCAACAGGAACAAAGTCCCAGGCCATGTCTCCATCTTCTGCTTTCTGTGGAAAAGAGCCCTGGCGCATTCAAACTTTGTTCATCACAATGATCTCTCTGTGGTGAGGCGATGGCCTAGTGGTATTATCGCTAGACTATTAATCCAGAAACTCAGCTAATGTTCTGGGGACCTGGGTTTGAATCCTGCCACGGCAGATAGTTCAATTTGAATTCAATAAAAAATATCTGGAATTAAGAATTTACTGATAACCATGAAATCATTGTTGATTGTTGGAAAAACCCATCTGGTTCACTAATGTCCTTTAGGGAAGGAAATCTGCCGTCCTTACCCGGTCTGGCCTACATGTGACTCCAGAGCCACAGCAATGTGGTTGACTCTCAACTGCCCTCAGGCAGCTAAGGATGGGCAATAAATAGGAGTAGGCCATTCGGCCCTTCGAGTCTGCTCCGCCATTCATTTTGATCATGGCTGATCATCGAATTCAATATCAGCCACGATCAAAATAAATTGTGGAGTTGGCCAACCAGCGACACCCATGTCCCACGAATGAATAAAGAAAAGTTCCAATTAGGTGAATTGGCCATGCTGAATTCTCCTTCAGCGTACCCGAACAGGCACTGGAGTGTGGCGACTAGAGGATTTTCACAGTAACTTCATTGCAGTGTTAATGTAAGCCTACTTGTGACACTAATAAATAAACTAAACTATATTATCCTTGTCTGCTCTTTGTTACTTAAGAATTCAATAGGTTGATTAAGCATAACTTTCCCAGTTCAAATCTATATTTTTAGTCTCTATATGTTGTCCTATCACATCTTGAGTAAGGATTCCATTAAGCTAATTCCATTGTTCTTTAGACTAGTTCTATTCATGTTTTAAATATAAGAATCACATCAGCTGTTTGCCAGTCCTCTGATTTCTTTTCCATTCACGGGATGTGGGCTTCACTGGCTGGGCCTGCATTTATTGTCTGTTTCCTAATCTAGTTATTATGCCATTTGTGGTGTTAATCAGGACTGTGGCAGAGGTGGAACACTGACCAGAGAGGATCACAAGGTTAACTATAGGAAATATAGGTCTGGATTGGAGAGTGACATTCCAGCACCGCAGAGAGAGGAGGATCGGAGATAGCATTGACATTTGCAAGGACAGGCGGGTCTTGGCTTTTTGTTTGTGGTCACCACAGGAACAATCTTCAGTGTGGAGCAGTGAAATCTCTGACTGCTCCTGAGGCAATGGCCGGATCCATACCAATGGAGAATCCCAGGTGAAGGAACAAGCACAGTCGTGCTGGATATTCCCACAGCTCAAAAGAATTGGAAAACAGGCCAGATGAATCAAACAATCGAGATGCCACAAACATTGTTCCCTCATCATCATAAGACCATAAGACCATAAGACATAGGAGCGGAAGTAAGGCCATTCGGCCCATCGAGTCCACTCCACCATTCAATCATGGTTGATTTCAACTCCATTTACCCGCTCTCTCCCCATAGCCCTTAATTCCTCGAGAAATCAAGAATTTATCAATTTCTGTCTTGAAGACGCTCAACGTCTCGGCCTCCACAGCCCTCTGTGGCAATGAATTCCACAGACCCACCACTCTCTGGCTGAAGAAATTTCTCCTCATCTCTGTTCTAAAGTGACTCCCTTTTATTCTAAGGCTGTGCCCCCGCGTCCTAGTCTCCCCTGTTAATGGAAACAACTTCCCTACGTCCATCCTATCTAAGCCGTTCATTATCTTGTAAGTTTCTATCAGATCTCCCCTCAACCTCCTAAACTCCAATGAATATAATCCCACGATCCTCAGACGTTCATCGTATGTCAGGCCTACCATTCCTGGGATCATCCGTGTGAATCTCCGCTGGACCCGCTCCAGTGCCAGTATGTCCTTCCTGAGGTGTGGGGCCCAAAATTGCTCACAGTACTCCAAATGGGGCCTAACCAGTGCTTTATAAAGCCTCAGAAGTACATCCCTGCTTTTGTATTCCAAGTCTCTTGAGATAAATGACAACATTACATTTGCTTTCTTAATTACGGACTCAACCTCATCGACTCCATCCTTCTCCCAGATAACTGTCCGAAGCTCAGCCACACTATTCACAACCTTTGTGTTACTTTTAACCCCGAGATGAGCTTTTGACCATGTAAAACCCCTTCACCGACTCCACCTATTTACAGCTCTTGCAGCAGTGCCTTTCACTGCCCTCCATCTTCTGCTAAAACCCTCATTCATGTCTTTGTGACCTCCAGGCTTGACTATTCTAATCTACTCCTTGCTGACCTCCCACATTCTACTCGCGGTCATCCAAACCTCTACTGCCCGTGTGCGAACTCAATCATTTCCCTTTCACCTATTGCCCCTCTGCTTGTCAATCTACCTTGGTTTTTTGTTAAATAACCTCTTGATTTTAAATTTCTCACCCTTGTTTTCAAATCTCTCTGTGACCACACTACTCCCTATCTCAATAATCTCCTCCAACCCTCACACTGCTCCAAGATCTTTGCAATCCTCCAACTCCACCCTGTTTTAATCGCCCCACCATTGCTTTAGCTACCTGGGCCCCATGTCCTGGGACTCCCTCCTTTGCCCTCTGCCTCACTTTCCTGTTTTAAGACAATCCTTAAAACATATGACCAAACATTTGGTCACTTGCCCTAATATCTCCTTATGTGGTTCAATGTCACATTATATATTATAATGCCTCTTTGGAGTGCCTTGGGACAGTTTATTCTGGCAAAGGCTCGATATAAGTTCGAGTTATTGCTACTTTCAACCTTGGATCTCAAAAAAACTTGTCGAGCCAGTGAAGGGAGAAAACTGGAGTTCCTGATATTCCTGGCAGTGAGGGGAAGCATGTGGTGGTGTGAAAGCTCCCAAATGAAACCAGCTGAATTGCTCCTACAGAGAGACAGCAGGAAAAAGAGGGATCAGGGTGTCCGAGTGCATGTTTCTCAAAAGGTTGGTGTGCAGGCACAGGTAATTAGGAAGGCTAATAAATGTTCTGGTTTATTGGAAAGGGAATTGAATACAAAAGTAGGCAGGTTTTGTTTCAGTTGTACGGAGTACCAGTGAGACCACATCTGGAGTACTGTGTACAGTATTAGTCTCTTTATTTAAGTAGGGATGTAAATGTACAAGACACTGGTTAGACCTCAGCTGGAATATTGTATACAGTTCTGGGGCTGCACTATAGGCTATAGGAATGCACACCTGCTTAAAGGACCAGTCCCCCCTATCCCTCGGGGCCAGCTCAGCACAAAATAAATAAGCAATGAAGTTTCAACATAGGGACATTCAGTGATTACAAATTTTAAACAAATATTAAAAGCCTCTATCTTTATACACTTGAAAACAACAATTTGGCTCCTACAGATGAAGAAAACGTTTTTCTGAGTGTCTCTGGAAGGCAATGGAAGCAGTCTTTGAATAATATTTGAGCAAGGGTCGATTTTTAATGAACGAGGGGGTGAAAGGTTGTCAGGGATGGGCGGGAATGTGAGTATGAGGTTACAATCAGATCAGCCATGATCTTATAGAATGGCAGAGTGGGGTAGAGGGGCCGAGTGGCCTACTCCTGCTCCTAATTCATACACTTGGAGCTCAGGGGCTATTGGCCAAGTTCAGAGCTGGAGGTGAAGAGCTGAGATATAGCCCCGCCTCTGCTGAGAATCTAACGTGTATTTGTCTGTCTGCTCCAGAGATGGAAAGACTGAGATGGCACACTGAGGATAGTTTGATGACACTGAGTATGATTGTGTCGACTTCAGTGCCTGGAAATATCCAGAAAGAAGCCGAGAAACTCATGGAAATGATCCAGAACTTTGGTAAGTCACATATTCCACAGCCTAACAATCCCTCTCCCGAGATAATATCACAGCTGCAAAACCCGTTCCCCAAACAGCAGAGCGCAGTGCTCCATCCACTGCCCCAAACCGCATTCCCGGTAACCTCACAATCAACTACCCCCTTCAACACAACCCCTACCCACTGCTGCTGACCCAGCCCCTATACTCCAAATCAAACCCAACTACCCCCCAAAGCCAAGAACCAACTCTCCCAGTGTCTTCACACAAGACTTTCACTGTTTCTCACACATTCCATTACCACTTATAACAAAGAATAAAGAAAATTACAGCACAGGAACAGGCTCTTCGGCCTTCCAAGCCTGCACCGACCATGCTGTCCGACTGAACTAAAACCCCCTACCCTTCCGGGGATCATATCCCTCTATTCCCATCCTATTCATGTATTTGTCAAGACGCCCCTTAAAACTCACTATCGTATCCGCTTCCACTACCTCCCCCAGCAGCGAGTTCCAGGCACCCACCGCCCTCTGTGTAAAAAACTTGCCTCATACATCTCCTTTAAATCTTGCCCCTCGCACCTTAAACCTATGCCCCCGAGTAATTGACTCTTCCGCCCTGGGAAAAAGTTTCTGACTATCCACTCTGTCCATGCCCCTCATAATCTTGTAGACTTCTATCAGGTCGCCCCTCAACCTCTGTCGTTCCAGTGAGAACAAACCAAGTTTCTCCAACCTCTCCTCATGGCTAATGCCCTCCATATCAGGCAACATCCTGGTAAATCTTTTCTGTACCAAAGATGGTACAAAGATGGCCAAAATTGGACATACCTGATTGGCACAAGAGTCTGTTCCATTCAGATGAATGTTGTATCTGGGCAGATGTTCTGTTTATCAGGTTTCTGTGCTTCTTTCTCTCATCCTCCAGGGGAGCTGCTGGATCTGTGGAAGATGTTTCAGGATAAGTGGGTCTTTTTACACCAAGTGTTTTCTGAGATGGAGCTGAATGCCCGGGAACCTGATTCAAAGCTGGTGAGTGACCCCCATCCCCCAATCACAGCAAAGCTTGAGGTGGAGAAAATGGATTGGAGATAACACAAATGAACTCAGTGTTGCTGCTCAGGCAAATCCCATTTAGGTCAAAACACAGTTCACAGGCAGAAAATCACGAAGGAGCAAAAATCTGGAACCTTGCGAGGGGGAGAGAGATTGGGTGGGGGGGTGGGATGATGGGATTGACAGGCAAAGAGGGAGGCAAACCAGAACATGAGCAAATTAATGGAACTTTTCAGGCACCTGTCCGAAGCAAATGAGATGTATTTGACCTACTGAACGTAGGCATACACCCACAGTAAAGGGAGGATGATAGAAACATAGAAAACTACAGCACAAAACAGGCCCTTCGGCCCCACAAGTTGTGCCGAACATATCCCTACCTTTTAGGCCTACCTATAAACCTCCATCCTATTAAGTCCCATGTACTCATCCAGGAGTCTCTTAAAAGACCCGATTGAGTTTGCCTCCACCACCACTGACGGCAGCTGATTCCACTCGCCCACGACCCTCTGTGTGAAAAACTTCCCCCTAACATTTCCCCTATACCTACCACGCAGCATCTTAAACCTGTGTCCTCTCGTAGCAGCCATTTCCACCCTGGGAAAAAGCCTCTGAGAGTCCACCCGATCTATGCCTCTCAACATCTTATACACCTCTATTAGGTCTCCTCTCATCCTTCGTCTCTCCAAGGAGAAACGACCGAGCTCCCTCAGCCTATCCTCATAAGGCATGCCACTCAACCCAGGCAACATCCTTGTAAATCGCCTCTGCACCCTTTCAATCTTTTCCACATCCTTCCTGTAATGAGGCGACCAGAACTGAGCACAGTACTCCAAGTGGGGTCTAACGAGGGCCTTATATAGCTGTATCATTATCCCCGGACTCCTAAACTCAATCCCTCGATTGATAAAGGCCAGCACACCATACGCCTTCTTAACCACCTCCTCCACCTGCGGGGCCAATTTTAGAGTCCTATGGACCCGGACCCCAAGGTCCTTCTGATCCTCCACAGTACGAAGAGTCTTTCCCTTTATATTGTACTCCTTCATCCCATTTGACCTGACAAAATGGACCACTATGCATTTATCTGGGTTGAAGTCCATCTGCCACTTCTCCGCCCAGTCTTGCATCCTATCTATGTCCCTCTGTAACTTCTGACATCCCTCCACACTATCCACAACCCCACCAACCTTCGTGTCGTTGGCAAACTTACCAACCCATCCCTCCATTTCCTCATCCAGGTCATTTATGAAAATGACAAACAGCAAGGGTCCCAGAACAGATCCCTGGGGCACACCACTGGTGACCGACCTCCAATTAGAAAAAGACCCATCTATACACACTCTCTGCCTCCTTTGGGCAAGCCAGTTCTGGATCCACAGGGCAGCAGCCCCTTGGATCCCAAGCCCTCTCACTTTTTCGAGAAGCCTTGCATGGGGGACCTTATCGAACGCCTTGCTAAAATCCATATAAACCACATCTACCGCTTTCCCTTTGTCAATGTGTTTCGTCACATTTTCGAAGAACTCCACCAGGCTCGTAAGGCACGATCTGCCTTTGACAAAGCCATGCTGAGTATTCTTGAGCATACTAAACCTCTCTAAATGCTCATAAATCTTGTCCCTCAGGATCTTCTCCATCAGCTTACCAACCACTGAGGTTAGACTCACCGGTCGGTAATTTCCTGGGCTATCCCTATTCCCCTTCTTGAAAGTAGGAACCACATCCGCAATCCTCCAATCCTCCGGCACCTCTCCCGTCTCCATTGATGATGCAAAGATCATCGCCAGAGGCTCTGCAATCTCTTCCCTCGTCTCCCACAATAACCTGGGGTACATCCCATCCGGACCCGGCGACTTATCTATCTTGATGCCATTCAAAGATTCCAGCACAACCTCTTTGTTAAAGTCCACATACTCAATCTTTTCAGTCCACCGCAAGCCCACAGTACATCCACCCAGGTCCTTCTCCTCTGTGAAAACCGAGGCAAAATACTCATTAAGCACCTCTGCCATTTCTACTGGTTCCGTACTGATTTACCCACCTTCACCTTTTATAGGCCCTATTCCTTCACGTCTCATCCTTTTACTCTTCACATATTTATAGAACGCCTTAGGGTTTTCCTTAATTCTACTTGCCAAGGCCTTCTCGTGACCCCTTCTGGCTCTCCTAATTTCCTTCTTGAGTCCCTTCCTACAAGCCGTATACTCATCTAGATCCGTATCTTTGCCAAGCTCTCTGAACCTTTTGTACGCTTTCCTTTTCTTCTCGACTAGGTCCCGCACAGCTTTCATGCACCACGGTTCCTTTAACCTACCAACTCGTCCCTATCTGCTCGGAACATTGTCCTGTAGAACCTTAGACAAACATTCCTTGAAAAACTGCCACCTCTCTTCAGTACATTTCCCCGAGAATACCACCTTCCAATTTACTCCTCTAATTTGCTGCCTTATGTCTTCATATTTCCCCTTACTCCATATAAACGCTTTCCTAGCTTGCTTGATCCTCTCTTTTTCCAATGCAAGCATAAAGGAGATAGAGTTATGATCGCTATCCCCAAGATGCTCTCCCACTGAGAGATCTGATACCTGTCCAGGCTCATTGGTCAGTATCAGATCAAGTACAGCCTCTCCTCTTGTAGACTTGTCCACATGCTGTGTCAGGAAACCCTCCTGAATACACCTAACGAACTCCTCCCCATCCAATCCCCTTCCCCTGGGGATATTCCAATCTATGTTTGGGAAATTAAAGTCTCCCATCACAACAACTCTGCTATTATTGCAACTCTCCAGGATCTGTTTCCCTAGCTGCTCCTCCACCTCCCTGTCACTATTGAGCGGCCTATAGAAAACTCCCAGCAAAGTGATATATCGCTGGGTAGAGAGGGGAGGGCACCCAACTCCAGTTTCTTCCCGTCAGTCCCTCAGATCCCACCTCTGTTTCTTTCACTTCCCTTCCCCATTGCCTCTTCCCTCACAAAGAACCGTACAGCACAGGAACGGGCCCTTCGGCCCACCAAGTCTGTGCCGATCACATGATGCCTTTCTAAACTAAAGACCTTTTGCCTGAACACGGTCCATATCCCTCTATTCCCTGCCTATTCATGTTTCTGTCAAGATACCTCTTAAACGTTGTTATTGTATCTGCTTCTACCACCTCTTCTGGCAGCGCATTCCAGGCACTTTTAGTTTTTGTACCAATCTGCCAAGTGGGACCTTGTCAAACGCCTTACTAAAGTCCATAGAAACTACATCCACAGCCCTTCCCTCATTAATTATCTTTGTCACCTCTTCAAAAAACTCAATCAAGTTGGTGAGACATGACCTTCCCTGTACAAAACCATGCTGTCTGTCACCAACCAGTCCATTTTCCTCCAAATGTGCATATATCCTGTCCCTCAACATCTTCTCCAAAAGCTTCCCCACCACTGACCTCAGGCTCACCAGCCTATAATTTCCTGGATTATCTCTGCTTCCTTTCTTAAACAAGGGAACAACATTGGCTATTCTCCAGTCCTCTGGAACCTCGTCTGTGGTCAGAGGATATGAGGATATCTGTTAAGGCCCCAGCTATTTCTCCCCTTGCCTCCCGCAGTAACCTGGGATAGATCCCATCCGGCCTCATGATCCTTATATACGTACAAACTGCCTTGGGATTTTCCTCAACTCTGTTTGACATGGGCATTTCATGGCTCCTTTCAGCCCTCCTAACTCCTGGTTTAAGTTCTTTCCTGCTTTGTTTCTATTTATCGAGGACCTTGTCTGTCTTCAATTTCCTAACCCTTACATATGCTTCCTTTTTCTTTTTGACAAAGCTCACAATTTCTCTTGTTCCCTGAATCCAAGGTTCCTGAATCTTGCCATCCTCATCTTTCATTTTCACAGGAACATGTTGGTCCTGAATTCTAATCAACTGGCCTTTCAAAGATTCCCACATGACAAATGTGGATTTACCCTCAAACAGCTTCCTGAATCCACATTCCCCCATTCCTGCCTACATAGAACATAGAAAAGCTACAGCACAAACAGGCCCTTCGGCCCACAAGTTGTGCCGAACAATTTCCTTACCTTCTAGGCTCATCTATAACCCTCTATCTTACTAACCTCCATGAACCTATCCAAAAGTCCCTTAAAAGACTCAATCGAATCCGCTTCCACCACCACTACTGGCAGCCGATTCCATGCACCCACCACCCTCTGAGTGAAAAACTTACCCCTAACATCTCCTCTATACCTACTCCCCAGCCTAATATTGTTGTAGTTAGCCTTTCCCCAGTTTAGTGCTTTTACCTGAGGATTACTCTTATCCTTATCCATATGTAACTTAAAACTTACGGAAACATGGTCACTGTTCTCGAAATGCTCCCTGACTGAAACCTGGCTGGGTTCATTCCCCAATACCAGGTCTAGTATGGCTCCTTCCCTAGTTGGACTATTTACATATTACTTCAAGTGACCCTCCTGGATGGACCTAACAATCTCACTGCACCTTTGTATCTCAGCTACCTTGTGATAAAGCACACCATTCCATTAATTTCTTTCATTCTTGTCCTAGGTGATTTTGGTACTGTACCCCAAATTCTCTCTGCCCCTCCACTGTTCCCAGCTTCTAGCTATTCCTCTGACATCTCCATTTCCTGCTGCTGATTGTCCTCTCACAGGCCTCTAACACTTATCCTCTATTCCTGCTGGACAACTCACCACAGATAGGTTGACGAGGTTTAGAAACCAGCCCCGGTATTACCCATGGACATGGGGCTCCACCTGCTCGATTCCTGCATGAGGGTAAAATGGTGACCGGACAGTGGGTAGGAAGTGAGGGTCAGGTTAGGACAGAGAGTGTTGAGCGGTGCGGTCCTGAAACAGGCCATTCCATCAAAGCTTGATGAGTTGTGCTACATTTGTCTCACAGATGGCGAAGATCGAAGTGGTGGATGGATTGTATCGTCGGGTGATTCAGGCCCTCTCCATGAACCCCTCAGTTCTATCTGTCATCCACTCCCAAGATACCAAACAGTACCAGGGAATGGTCCTCAGGCTGATCTTCAGCACTGGAATTGCAGCGATGGAAGAAATCATTCTGGAGATGAACCATCTCCTAGAATCTGCCCGACTGGAATTTACTCGACTATACTTCCTCAGTGACGATGACTTGTTGCATTTGTTGACGCTGCAATCTGATCCCCGCACACTGCTGCCTTTTGTCAAGAAGTGTTTCAAGGGTGTACAGGGTCTTCACTATGAGGTAACGAGCAATGACAGTTTGGTTCTCTTGCCCAGGGTTAATGTTTTGGCAATCTATGGTGACCTGCAAGAAACAGTGGCTTTGACCCCTCCGCTGGAGGCCGCTTTCAGCAGCATACCTTGGTTACGAGGCCTGGAGCTAAGAATTCAACAAAGTCTCTTCCATTCCCTGGAGCGCTGCATCACCGAGAGGACAGCCTTGGCTGGGGAAATAAACAGCAAGATCATTGTGGAACCCTCGGGCAGGTCTGAAGCCTACAAGGCAGCACAGCTGATGAAACACATTTCAAAACTGGTCAGTAGTTTCCCGGCCCAGTGCATCCAGATCGCTGAAGAGTTTTGTTGGCTCAATGATTTAGAGAAAGTGTTGTTCAGGAAATCAGCCAGTAAGGAGTGGTTTAAGACCCTCTACAGCACAAAGATCAGCAGATTGGTGATGTGTGTTCGTGGCCTCTGCAAACATTCAGTGCAGGGACCTGAGGAGGCACACACCCTGTTTGTACTGAAGTGTTTGATCCTCATGTCAATCAGTCATCGCGATATTGGTGACAATCTCATCGCTTCAAACATCGAATCAAAGACTTCATTTGAGTGGCACAAATTCATAAAATATCAATTTGATTTTAATTGGATTTTCCCCAAGAAAGAATCCTTGAAACCTTCAGCCAAGTTTGGCCATTCAATACCTGGTGGAGACCAGAGCCAGTTTGGTCTAAGATGCTCTGTCAATATCTTGGGAAACAACTATTATTATGACTACGAGTATCTTAGCCCAAAACATTTGTGCGTGCAGACGTCAATGACGGAAAGAATGTGTCTGGCTGTGCTTCTTGCTCTTCAGAACTTTAATCCTTGTGCACTTGTCGGGTCATGTGGCACTGGGAAGACCTCCACCATCTCTCATTTAGCCAAGGCACTCGGATATCAGCTGGTCATCTTCCATTGCAGCAAGGACATGAGCTTGGCTTTCATCAGCCGGCTCCTGAGTGGTGCCATTCAATCAGGGGCCTGGCTAGTGCTGAAAAACATTGACTCTCTGCCTGTAGGAGCACTGTCCATTCTGGGCCAGCACCTGACCACAGTGCAGAATTCCTACAGGGGAATAACGGCAAAAGATCATTCCAACACATCCTACACAGACCGTAATGCTGGTCCTTACAGAAAGAAATTAGGAACAAGCCTGACTGACGTAACAGAGAGTGAGAACCTGAACACTAATATCAAATGTACCTGGAGCTATGAGGATATGACTCAATTCGATCCAACCTTCCTGGGAAGCGTTGCGTTTGCAGGAAGCATCATCCCAGCCAGAGTAAACTATGGTGCTTTTGTAACTCTTCAAAGATTTGATTCGAGTGTCGGGATTTCAGAAAACCTGAGACTGGTGTTGAGACCTGTCAGTATGATCCGGCCAGATGTTCAGGTGATCACCGAAGTGAAACTCTTCTCCATTGGCTTTTTGAAGGCTTCTCATTTATCAGGGAAAATTCTGTCATTCTTCGAGGTTGCAAAGGATTTGGGTTCCATCACAGATTGCTGCCAGTTACCGTTAATAGAGAAACTTTTAAAAACTGCAGCAGAAAATCTTTACCAAACACTGCAGCCAATAAACAAGGACGCAAAACAGAGGAGTAATGTAACCAATGGACAGTCCGATCCTTCCCAACCTCAACCGACTCAAGGCCAATATGAACAGAAAGGGGAGAGAGGCGCTCGTGGTACAGATACATTCACTGGAGAACAATGTCTGTTAGTATCTCATCCACGGAAACTCAGTTCAAGTTCAACACCTGATGCTAATGGGGCAACAGAGTTATCGGAAGACAGCACAAATGTTTCAGCACCTGTCTTTGAATCTGTACTCTTGGTTGAAGAACATGCAGTCCTGAAAGCTCTTGCTATAACTCTCTTCCCAACTGTGTCAGATCAGGAGAAACTCCGCAGTTTGAAGGGATTACTGAGGGATTTGTTCCCTGACTCCTGTGCTTCACCTGGCAATCTGGATTCTGATCCCAATCTCCTTTCAGCCATTGAACAGGAGCTGCTGCACACAAACCATCAGGTGACCAAGCAAACAGTTAACAATATCCTTGCACTTTACCAAGCACTAAAGGTCAGCAAAGGAGTGATCATGTATGGACATTCAGGCAGTGGCAAGACCACCTCATACAGGACTTTGTCAAGGACAATGAACCTCTTGGCTAGAAATGAGTCGAAAGGAACAGGAGATCAGTCTGACGACCCCAACCTCACATGCAGAACTGTGCAAGTTTCTGTCTGTTTCCCAAACAGTCTGTCCACAAAGGAGCTGCTGGGAGCCATGGACAAACAGACCTGGAAGAATGGGATTGTCACCAAGTGGCTGAGTGTAGCTCAGAGCTGGTCCCAGGCAAGGGCTCTTGTGAAAGAGTTCAAATCACCCCAGGTGAAACCCTGTCACTGCCCTGAACCGCTGCGGTGGATGGTGTTGGATGGTGAACTTTGTTTGGACTGGCTGGGTCCCATTAGCAGCTTGTTGTCCCAGAGTCAATCCCTGACTCTCTCCAATGGGGAACAAGTAACCTTGGCAGAATCCACTTCCCTTATTCTAGAGGTCAGTGACCTCAGCGATGCCTCCCCTTCATCAGTGACCTGGTGTAACCTGCTGCATTTTCAGGGCAGTAATATGTGGAAGGCTGTGTTGGATCAAATGATGAACAAGGTATACAGTAACTACAAAGTGCCGCGAGACTTGGTCAAGGTGTGGACAGGACTTGGTCAGGATCTCATTCCCAAAACCCTGGCTTTCTTGGAGCAGCATTGTATTTCCGCACTAAACTACCAAGCTGACTACATCCTGGTCCAACAAAACAAAGTGGCCCATGGGTTACAGGAAGTGATGGCTTTCAGAAACATTCTTCACGCCCTTCTCGATAAACACCTGGCACGTGACCAACAGAGAAAGGATGAAGCGGGTAAGATCAGTCCATTCCAGAGACACACTGTCCCCATCAAACACTCCCAGGACAGGTACAGCACGGGGTTAGATACAGAGTAAAGCTCCCTCTACACTGTCCCCATCAAACACTCCCAGGACAGGTACAGCACGGGGTTAGATACAGAGTAAAGCTCCCTCTACACTGTCCCCATCAAACACTCCCAGGACAGGTACAGCACGGGGTTAGATACAGAGTAAAGCTCCCTCTACACTGTCCCCATCAAACACTCCCAGGACAGGTACAGCACGGGGTTAGATACAGAGTAAAGCTCCCTCTACACTGTCCCCATCAAACACTCCCAGGACAGGTACAGCACGGGGTTAGATACAGAGTAAAGCTCCCTCTACACTGTCCCCATCAAACACTCCCAGGACTGGTGATGCACGGGGTTAGATACAGAGTAAAGCTCCCTCTACACTGTCCCCATCAAACACTCCCAGGACAGGTACAGCACGGGGTTAGATACAGAGTAAAGCTCTCTCTACACTGTCCCCATCAAACACTCCCAGGACAGGTACAGCACGGGGTTAGATACAGAGTAAAGCTCCCTCTACACTGTCCCCATCAAACACTCCCAGGACAGGTACAGCACGGGGTTAGATACAGAGTAAAGCTCCCTCTACACTGTCCCCATCAAACACTCCCAGGACAGGTACAGCACGGGGTTAGATACAGAGTAAAGCTCCCTCTACACTGTCCCCATCAAACACTCCCAGGACAGGTACAGCACGGGGTTAGATACAGAGTAAAGCTCCCTCTACACTGTCCCCATCAAACACTCCCAGGACAGGTACAGCACGGGATTAGATACAGAGTAAAGCTCCCTCTGCACTGTCCCCATCAAACACTCCCAGGACTGGTGAAGCACGGGACTAGTTATAGAATAAAGCTCCCTCTACACTGTCCCCATCAAACACTCCCAGGACAGGTACAGCACAGTGTTAGATACAGAGTAAAGCTCCCTCTACACTGTCCCCCATCAAACACTCCCAGGACAGGTACAGCACGGGGTTAGATACAGAGTAAAGCTCCCTCTACACTGTCCCCATCAAACACTCCCAGGACAGGTACAGCACAGGGTTAGATACAGAGTAAAGCTCCCTCTGCACTGTCCCCCCATCAAACACTCCCAGGACAGGTGTAGCACAGGGTTAGATACAGAGTAAAGCTCCCTCTGCACTGTCCCCCCATCAAACACTCCCAGGACAGGTACAGCACGGGGTTAGATACAGAGTAAAGCTCCCTCTACACTGTCCCCATCAAACACTCCCTGGACAGGTACAGCACGGGGTTAGATACAGAGTAAAGCTCCCTCTACACTGTCCCCATCAAACACTCCCAGGACTGGTGATGCACGGGATTAGTTATAGAGTAAAGCTCTCTCTGTACTGTCCCCATCAAACATTCCCAGGACAGGTCCAGCACCAACTCCTTGTGTCCGGGTTATCCCTATCAAAGTTGTCAGTGGAGCCAGTTTGGACCTGGTTTTTAATCTGGCAGTGATGCCTCTCATGGTTTCATTTCTGGTGTCTGGAATGTTGAGATGGTGGAGTCGCTGGGACTACACGTAGCAGCTTCATGGGTCTCCTGATGCCTGCAGTCCCAGCTGTGTTTTTTTGAGGGTGAATGTCATTGATCTTTCTATTGAAGGTGTTGTCCAGAACAATCCCTCAGCCATGCCGCAACGTTGCCGCCTTGATGACAGTATCCAACCCAAGGACCACATGCTGGCCAGGAGCATATTCGCGATGGCTTACATCTGGGCTTTTGGAGGACACCTTCACGTGAGGTACAGTAACTACCCTCAGCCTCAGATCAACTTCCTATCTTTCTGTAGAAGAGTCAGATGTATCTTATTCAAACATATAAGATTCTGACGGGAATAACAGTCAGGGATAGTGGGATAGTGTTACCCCTTCTGGGAGGAATTTTGAACAATGGGACACATCAAAACATATATCGAAGCTAGAAGCAGGAAGAGGCCATTCGGCCCTTCGAACCTGCTCTGCCATTCATTTTAACCATAGCTGATCATCGAATTCAATATCCTGATCCCCCATCATATCCCTTGGTCCCTTTCACCCCAAGAGTGACATCTAGTTTCCTCTTGAAATCAGACAATGTTTTGGCCTCAACTATTTTCTGTGGTAGTGAATTCCACCCATTCACCGCCCTCTGGGTGAAGAAACTAGATGGGTTTTTACAGTATACAGCTTGTAGGAAGGGACTAAAGAAGGAAATTAGGAGAGCCAGAAGGGGTCACAAGAAGGCCCTGGCAGGTAGGATTAAGGAAAACCCTAAGGCGTTGTATAAATATGTGAAGAGTAAAAGGATGAGACGTGACGGAATAGGGCCTATAAAAGGTGAAGGCGGGAAAGTCTGTACGGAACCAGTAGAAATGGCAGAGGTGCTCAATGAGTATTTTGCCTCGGTTTTCACAGAGGAGAAGGACCTGGGTGGATATACTGCGGGCTTGCGGTGGACTGAAAGGATTGAGTATGTGGACTTTAAGAAAGAGGTTGTGCTGGAATCTTTGAATGGCATCAAGATAGATAAGTCGCCAGGTCCGGATTGGATGTACCCCAGGTTACTGTGGGAGACGAGGGAAGAGATTGCAGAGCCTCTGGCGATGATCTTTGCGTTGTCGATGGAGACGAGAGAGGTGCCGGAGGATTGGAGGATTGCGGATGTGGTTCCTATTTTCAAGAAGGGGAATAGGGAGAGCCCAGGTAATTACCGACCGGTGAGTCTAACCTCAGTGGTTGGTAAGCTGATGGAGAAGATCCTGAGGGACAGGATATATGAGCATTTAGAGAGGTTTAGTATGCTCAAGAATACTCAGCATGGCTTTGTCAAGGGCAGACTGTGCCTTACGAGCCTGGTGGAGTTCTTCGAAAATGTGACTAAACACATTGACGAAGAGAAGGCGGTAGATGTGGTTTATATGGATTTTAGCAAGGCGTTCGATAAGGTCCCCCATGCAAGGCTTCTAGAAAAAGTGAGAGGGTATGGGATCCAAGGGGCTGCTGCCCGGTGGATCCAGAACTGGCTTGCCCAAAGGAGGCAGAGAGTGGGTATAGATGGGTCTTTTTCTAATTGGAGGTCGGTCACCAGTGGTGTACCCCAGGGATCTGTTCTGGGACCCTTGCTGTTTGTCATTTTCATAAATGACCTGGATGAGGAAGTGGAGGGATGGGTTGGTAAGTTTGCCGACGACACGAAGGTTGGTGGGGTTGTGGATAGTCTGGAGGGATGTCAGAAGTTACAGAGGGACATAGATAGGGTGCAAGACTGGGTGGACAAGTGGCAGATGGACTTCAATCCGGATAAATGCGTCGTGGTCCATTTTGGTAGGTCAAATGGGATGAAGGAGTACAATATAAAGGGAAAGACTCTTAGTACTGTAGAGGATCAGACGGACCTTGGGGTCCCGGTCCGTAGGACTCTGAAATCGGCCCCGCAGGTGGAGGAGGTGGTTAAGAAGGCGAATGGTGTGCTGGTCTTTATCAATCGAGGGATTGAGTTTAAGAGTCCGGGGTTAATGATGCAGCTATATAAGACCCTCGTCAGACCCCACTTGGAGTACTGTGCTCAGTTCTGGTCGCCTCACAATAGGAAGGATGTGGAAAAGATTGAAAGGGTGCAGCGGAGATTTACAAGGATGTTGCCTGGATTGAGTGGCATGCCTTATGAGGATAGGCTGAGGGAGCTCGGTTTTTTCTCCTTGGAGAGACGTAGGATGAGAGGAGACCTAATAGAGGTGTATAAGATGTTGAGAGGCATAGATCGGGTGGACTCTCAGAGGCTTTTTCCCAGGGTGGAAATGTCAGCTACGAGAGGACACAGGTTTAAGGTGCTGGGGGGTAGGTACAGGGGAGATGTTGGGGGTAAGTTTTCCACACAGAGGGTGGTGGGCGAGTGGAATCGGCTGCCGTCAGTGTTGGTGGAGGCGAACTCAATATGGTCTTTTAAGAGACTCCTGGATGAGTACATGGAGCGTAATAGGATGGAGGGTTATAGGTAGGTCTAGAAGGTAGGGACGTGTTCGGCACAACTTGTGGGCCGATGGGCCTGTTTGTGCTGTAGTTTTTCTATGTTTCTAACAATGAACAATGGTTTCATGGTCATCAGTAGATTCTTAATTCCAGATTTTTTTTGTTGAATTCAATTTCCACCATCTGCCTTGGTGGGATTGTGGTTTTAGTCATAGAGTCATAGAGGTTTACAGCATGGAAACAGGTCCTTTGGCCCAATTGTCCATGCTGCCCAGTTTTTACCAATGAGTTGGTCCCAATTGCCCGCATTTGGCCCATATCCCTCTATACCCATCTTACCCATGTAACTGCCCAAATGCTTTTTAAAAGACAAAATTATACCCACCTCTACTATTACCTCTGGCAGCTTGTTCCAGACACTCACCACCCTCTGTGTGAAAAAATTGCCCCTGGGGACCCTTTTATATTTCTCTCCTCTCACCAAGAGTTTTAAACTCCACTACCTTTAGGAAAAGATGTTGACTACCTAGCTGTTCAATGCCTCTCACTATTTTACAGACCTCGATAAGAAACATGGAAACATAGAAGATAGGAGCAGGAGGAGGCCATTCGGCCCTTCAAGCCTGCTCCGCTATTCATTACGATCATGGCTGATCATCCAACTCAATAGCCTAATCCTGCTTTTTCCCCATAACCTTTGATCCCATTCGCCCCAAGTGCTATATCCAGCCGCCTCTTGAATACATTCAATGTTTTGGCATCAACTACTTCCTGTGGTAATGAATTCCACAGGCTCACCACTCTTTGGGTGAAGAAATGTCTCCGCATGTCCGTCCTAAATGGCCTACCCAGGATCCTCAGACTGTGACCCCTGGTTCTGGACTCCCCCACCATCGGGAACATCCTCCCTGCATCTACCCTGTCTAGTCCTGTTAGAATTTTATAAGTCTCCATGAGATCCCCCTGATTCGCCTGAACTCCAGCAAAAACAATCCTAACCTCGTCAATCTCTCCTCATTCATCAGTCCCGCCATCCCTGGAATCAGCCTGGTAAACCTTCGCTGCGCTTCCTCGAGAGCAAGAACATCCTCCCTCAGAAAAGGAGACCAAAATTGCACACAATACTCTAGGTGTGGCCTTACCAAGGCCCTGTACAATTGCAACACTTCCCTGCTCCTGTACTCGAAACCTCTCGCAATGAAGGATAACATGCCATTTGCCTTCTTTACCGCCTGCTGCACCTGCATGCTTACCTTCAGTGACTGGTGCACAAGGACACCCAGGTCCCACTGCACACTCCCCTCTCCCAATTTACAACCATTCAGGTAGTAATCTGTCTTCTTGTTTTTGCTTCCAAAGTGAGTAATCTCACATTTATCCAAATTATTTTACATCTGCCATTGATTAGCCCACTAACCCAACCTGTCCAGATCATTCTGAAGGATCTCTGCATCCTCGTCACAATTCACCCTCCCACCCAACTTGGTATCATCTGCAAACTTTGAGATGTTACATTTTGTTCCCTCATCCAAATCATTGATATATATTGTGAATAGCTGGGGTCCCAGCACCGATCCCTGTGGCACCCCACTAGTTACTGCCTGCCAATTTGAAAAGCACCCATTAATTCCTACTCTTTGTTTTCTCTCTGCCAACCAGTTTTAAGATCATCTCTAAGCCTCCTACGCTCCAGGGAAAAAAGTCCCAGTCTATCCAGCCTCTCCTTATAACTCAAACCATCAAGTTCTGGTAACATCCTAATAAATCTTTTCTGCACTCTTTCGAGTTTAATAATATCCTTTCTATAATAGGGTGACCAGAACTGTACACAGTATTCCAAGTGTGGCCTTACCAATGTTTTGTACAACTTCAACAAGACATCTCAAATCCTGTATTCAATGTTCTTACCAATGAAACCAAGCATTCCGAATGCCTTCTTCACCACTCTGTCCACTTGTGACTCCACTTTCAAGGAGCTATGAACATGTACCTCTGGATCTCTTTGTTCTGTAACTCTCCCCAACGCCCTATCATTAACTGAATAAGTTCTGTCTTGGTTTGACTTACCAAAATGCATCACCTCGCATTTATCTAAATTAGACTCCATTTGCCATTCGTCAGCCCTCTGGCCCAATTGATCAAGATCCCGTTGCAATTGGAGATAACCTTCTTCACTGTCCACTATGCCACGAATCTCGGTGTCATCTGCAAACTTACTAACCATGCTTCCAAAATTCTCATCCAAATCATGAATATAAATGACAAATAACAGTGGACCCAGCACTGATGCCAGAAGACTGGAGGATAGCAAATGTTGTCCCCTTGTTCAAAAAGAGGAGTCGGGGACAACCCTGGTAATTATAGACCGGTGAGCCTTACTTCTGTTGTGGGCAAAGTATTGGAAAGGATTATAAGAGATAGGATTTATAATCACCAAGAAAGGAATAATTTGATTAGGGATAGTCAGCACGGTTTTGTGAAGGGTAGGTCGTGCCTCACAAACCTTATTGAGTTCTTTGAGAAGGTGACCAAAGAGGTGGATGAGGGTAAAGCGGTTGATGTGTATATGGATTTCAGCAAAGCGTTTGATAAGGTTCCCCATGGTAAGCTTTTGCAGAAAATACGGACACATGGGATTGAGGGTGATTTAGTGGTTTGGATCAGGAATTGGCTAGCTGGAAGAAAACAGAGGGTAGTGGTTGATGGGAAATATTCATCCTGGAGTTCAGTTACTAGTGGTGTACCGCAAGGATCTGTTTTAGGGCCACTGCTGTTTGTCATTTTTATTAATGACCTGGATGAGAGCGTAGAAGGATGGGTTAGTAAATTTGCGGATGACACTAAAGTCGGTGGAGTTGTAGACAGTGCGGAGGGTAGTGGCAGATTACAGAGGGACATAGGTAAGCTGCAGAGCTGGGCTGAGAGGTGGCAAATGGAGTTTAATGCGGAAAAGTGTGAGGTGATTCACTTTGGAAGGAGAAAAGTGTGAGGTGATTCACTTTGGAAGGAGTAACAGGAATACAGAGTACTGGGCTAATGGTAAGATACTTGGTAGTGTGGATGAACAGAGGGATCTGGGTGTCCATGTGCATAGATCCCTGAAAGTTGGCACCCAGGTTGATAGGGTTGTTAAGAAGGCGTACGGTGTGTTAGCTTTTATTGGTAGAGGGATTGGGTTTTGGAGCCAGGAGGTCATGTTGCAACTGTACAAAACTCTGGTGCGGCTGCACTTGGAGTATTGCGTACAGTTCTGGTCACCGCATTATAGGAAGGATGTGGAAGCATTGGAAAGGGTGCAGAGGAGATTTACCAGGATGTTGCCTGGTATGGTGGGAAAATCGTATGAGGAAAGGCTGAGGGGCTTGAGGTTGTTTTCGTTAGAGAGAAGAAGGTTAAGAGGTGACTTAATAGAGGCATACAAGATGATCAGAGGATTAGATAGGGTGGATGGTGAGAGCCTTTTTCCTCGGATGGTGATGGCTAGCACGAGGGGACATAGCTTTAAATTGAGGGGTGATAGATATAGGACAGATGTTAGAGGTAGGTTCTTTACTCAGAGTGTAGTAAGGGCGTGGAATGCCCTGCCTGCAGCAGTGGTGGACTCGTCAACATTAAGAGCATTCAAATGGTTATTGGATAAACATATGGATGATATTGGAATAGTGTAGGTTAGATGGGCTTTAGATTGGTTTCACTGGTCGGGGCAGCATCGAGGGCCCAAGGGCCTGTACTGCGCTGTTATGTTCTATGTTCTATGATCCCTGAGGTACACCGCTGGTCACAGGCCTCCAGTTTAAAAAACAACCCTCTACAATCACTCTCTGTCTTCTGTCGTCAAGTCAATTGTGTATCCATTTAGATACCTCACCCTGGATCCTGTGAGATTTACATGAGGCTTTTGCATGATCCTGTGTACTTTGTTTTTAAGTGTTGAGCATTAACTGGAAATGCTGCAGAGTCAGAACATGAATAATAATATATCACTTTGCCACAGCCGCTGGCCTCAGTTTGACCAGTTTGCCAGACAGGCCCTGGGAAGCAGTGACTACAACATTCACATCCCCTCTGATGGCCTTGTCTTTGATTGTTACATCAACCCTGCCACTGGATATCTGGAGGGTCTGCACAGAGACAGTGAGACAGAAAAGAAAAAGAACAAAACCTACATCCTCGTTCCTGAGGTAAGCCTGACTGTGGAGGGAGATGGGGGGATGGATTAAAACAGATTTAAAAATGATTGGCTGCGATTGAACAAGCAGTAATTTAGCAACAGGTATCAAATCTACAACTGGCACAGTGATGATGATCCAGTGACCTGGACTAGTGATCCAATGACCTGGACTAGTGATCCAATGACCTGGGCTAGTGATCCAGTGACCTGGATTAGTGATCCAGTGACCTGGGCTAGTGATGCAGTGACCTGGGCTAGTGATCCAGTGACCTGGGCTAGTGATCCAGTGACCTGGGCTAGTGATCCAGTGACCTGGGCTAGTGATGCAGTGACCTGGGCTAGTGATGCAGTGACCTGGGCTAGTGATGCAGTGACCTGGACTAGTGATCCAGTGACCTGGGCTAGTGATCCAGTGACCTGGGCTAGTGATGCAGTGACCTGGACTAATGATGCAGTGACCTGGACTAGTGATCCAGTGACCTGGGCTAGTGATGCAGTGACCTGGACTAATGATGCAGTGACCTGGACTAGTGATCCAGTGACCTGGGCTAGTGATCCAGTGACCTGGGCTAGTGATCCAGTGACCTGGACTAATGATGCAGTGACCTGGACTAATGATGCAGTGACCTGGACTAATGATGCAGTGACCTGGGCTAGTGATGCAGTGACCTGGACTAGTGATCCAGTGACCTGGGCTAGTGATCCAGTGACCTGGGCTAGTGATGCAGTGACCTGGGCTAGTGATCCAGTGACCTGGGCTAGTGATGCAGTGACCTGGGCTAGTGATGCAGTGACCTGGGCTAGTGATGCAGTGACCTGGGCTAGTGATGCAGTGACCTGGGCTAGTGATCCAGTGACCTGGGCTAGTGATGCAGTGACCTGGGCTAGTGATGCAGTGACCTGGGCTAGTGATGCAGTGACCTGGGCTAGTGATCCAGTGACCTGGGCTAGTGATCCAGTGACCTGGGCTAGTGATCCAGTGACCTGGGCTAGTGATGCAGTGACCTGGACTAATGATGCAGTGACCTGGACTAGTGATCCAGTGACCTGGGCTAGTGATGCAGTGACCTGGGCTAGTGATCCAGTGACCTGGACTAGTGATCCAGTGACCTGGGCTAGTGATCCAGTGACCTGGGCTAGTGATGCAGTGACCTGGGCTAGTGATGCAGTGACCTGGGCTAGTGATCCAGTGACCTGGGCTAGTGATCCAGTGACCTGGGCTAGTGATCCAGTGACCTGGACTAATGATGCAGTGACCTGGGCTAGTGATCCAGTGACCTGGGCTAGTGATGCAGTGACCTGGGCTAGTGATCCAGTGACCTGGGCTAGTGATGCAGTGACCTGGGCTAGTGATGCAGTGACCTGGGCTAGTGATGCAGTGACCTGGGCTAGTGATGCAGTGACCTGGGCTAGTGATGCAGTGACCTGGGCTAGTGATGCAGTGACCTGGGCTAGTGATGCAGTGACCTGGGCTAGTGATCCAGTGACCTGGGCTAGTGATGCAGTGACCTGGGCTAGTGATGCAGTGACCTGGGCTAGTGATCCAGTGACCTGGGCTAGTGATCCAGTGACCTGGGCTAGTGATCCAGTGACCTGGGCTAGTGATGCAGTGACCTGGACTAATGATGCAGTGACCTGGACTAGTGATCCAGTGACCTGGGCTAGTGATGCAGTGACCTGGGCTAGTGATCCAGTGACCTGGACTAGTGATCCAGTGACCTGGGCTAGTGATCCAGTGACCTGGGCTAGTGATGCAGTGACCTGGGCTAGTGATGCAGTGACCTGGGCTAGTGATCCAGTGACCTGGGCTAGTGATCCAGTGACCTGGGCTAGTGATCCAGTGACCTGGACTAATGATGCAGTGACCTGGGCTAGTGATCCAGTGACCTGGGCTAGTGATGCAGTGACCTGGGCTAGTGATCCAGTGACCTGGGCTAGTGATGCAGTGACCTGGGCTAGTGATGCAGTGACCTGGGCTAGTGATGCAGTGACCTGGGCTAGTGATGCAGTGACCTGGGCTAGTGATGCAGTGACCTGGGCTAGTGATGCAGTGACCTGGGCTAGTGATGCAGTGACCTGGGCTAGTGATCCAGTGACCTGGGCTAGTGATGCAGTGACCTGGGCTAGTGATGCAGTGACCTGGGCTAGTGATCCAGTGACCTGGGCTAGTGATCCAGTGACCTGGGCTAGTGATCCAGTGACCTGGGCTAGTGATGCAGTGACCTGCCTTCCTTCCCCAGTCTGGGTCTCTATGTGTCTCCAACCTACAGCATCGTGCTTGACACGAACCTTTCCTCTAGTGCCCCAGCAAGATCATTTATTACAATAAGGCACTTAAGTTGCTACAAATAATAGTAATGAGTAAAACTGAACCTTCTCATCCTCAATCTTGGAGGAACCCAGCACATCAATGTAAAAGATAAGGATAAAGTATTCGCAGCAATCTTCAGCCAGAAGTGCCGAGTGGATAATCCATCTCAGTCCCCAGCCTCACAGATGTCAGTTCGATTCACTCCTTGTGATGTTAAGAAAAGCTGAAAACACTGGGATACTGCAAAGGCAATGGGCCTTGATAACATTCCGGCAATAGTACTGAAAACTTGTGCTCCAGAACTTGCCACTCCCCTAGCCAAGCTCTTCCAGTACAATTACAACACTGGCATCTACCTGGTCATGTGAAAAACTGCCCAGGTATATCCTGTACACAAAAAGCAGGACAAATCCAACCCGGCCAATTACCGTCCAATCAGTCTACTCTCGATCATCAGTACAGTGATGGAAGGGGTCATTGACAGCGCTATCAAGCAGCACCTGCTCAGCAATAACTTGCTCAGTGACGCCCAGTTTGGGGCTCGCCAGGGTCACTCAGCTCCTGACCTCATTACCGCCTTGGTTCAAACATGGACAGAAAGAGCTGAATTCCAGAGGTGAGGTGAGAGTGACAGTCCTTAACATCAAGGCCACATTCGACCGAGTGTGACATCAAGGAGCCCTAGCGAAGTTGGAGTCAATGAGAATCAGGAGAAAACTCTCCGCTGGTTGAAGTCACACTTGGCACAATGAAAGTTATGATGATTGGAGGTCAAACATCTCAGCTCCAGGATATCTCTGCAGGAGTTCCTCAGGGTCGTGTCCTAGGCCCAACCATCTTCAGCTGCTTCATCAATGACCTTCCATCCGTCATAAGGTCAGAAGTGGGGATGTTCGCTGATGATTGCCCAGTTTTCAGCTTCTAAAGCAGTCCATGTCCAAATGTAGCAAGACCTGGACAATATCCAGGCTTGGGTAAGTAACAGTCACACCACACAAGTGCCAGGCAATGGCTATCTCCCACCAAGGGGGGAATTAACCATGGCCCCTTGAAATTCAATGACATTAGCATCACTGAATCCCCCACTATGAACATTTTGGGGGTTAACGTTACAAATCTAATGGTTGCAGATTGCTTTAACAGCTGATTATTTGCTGATGGTGTAATGAGGGTGTTTCAAATGCTGCTGTTTTAGGTTCTCTGTGCAGGAAAAGCTCCTTCAATAAATCTCTCATTGTTAGTTTGAATCTATGTGTGCTCTTTATGTTTAAGACTCACAAACAGTAACACCATCAACAGATTAGTCATCACTGACCAGAAACTGAACGGGACTAGCCATATAAATACTGTCTCTACCAGACCAGGTCAATAGCTCAGGAATTAGTAACTCACCTCCTGACTCCCCAAAGCCTGTCCACCATCCAGAAGACATAAGTAAGGATTGTGATTAAATACTGTCCAGTGCCTGGAGGGTGCAGCTCCAACAACACTCAAGAAGTGACCGGGTCCATAGGACTCTAAAATCGGCTCCGCAGGTGGAGGAGGTGGTTAAGAAGGCATATGGTGCGCTGGCCTTTTTCAATCGAGGGATTGAGTTTGGGAGTCCGGGGATAATGATGCAGCTATATAAGACCTTCGTCAGACCCCACATGGAGTACTGTGCTCAGTTCTGGTCGCCTCATTATAGGAAGGATGTGGAAAAGATTGAAAGGGTGCAGAGGAGATTTACAAGGATGTTGCCTGGATTGAGTGGCATGCCTTATGAGGATAGGCTGAGGGAGCTCGGTCTTTTCTCCTTGGAGAGATGAAGGATGAGAGGAGACCTAATAGAGGTGTATAAGATGTTGAGAGGCATAGATCGGGTGGACTCTCAGAGGCTTTTTCCCAGGGTGGAAATGTCTGCTACGAGAGGGCACAGGTTTAAGGTGCTGGGGAGTAGGTACAGGGGAGATGTTAGGGGTAATCTTTTCACACAGAGGGTGGTGGGCGAGTGGAATTGGCTGCCGTCAGTGGTGGTGGAGGTGAACTCAATGGGGTCTTTTAAGAGACTCCTTGGATGAGTACATGGAGCTTAATAGGATGGAGGGTTATAGGTAGGTCTAGAAGGTAGAGATGTGTTCGGCACAACTTGTGGGCCGAAGGGCCTGTTTGTGCTGTAGTTTTTCTATGTTTCTATGTTTCTAAGAAGCTCGATACCATCCAGGACAAAGCAGCCTCGCTATATTGCCATCCCTTCCACAAACATTCACTCCCTCCACCACTGACGAACAGTGGCAGCCGTGCATACCACCTACAAGATCCACTGCAGCAACTCACCAAGGTTCCTTAGGTAGCACTTTCCACATAGAAACTAGAAGCAGGATTGGCCATTCAACCCTTCGAGCCTGCTCCGCCATTCATTTTGATCACGGCTGATCATCAAATTCAATATCCTGATACCCCCCTTCCCCCCATATCCCTTGACCCCTTTAGCCCCAAGAGCTATATCTAATTTCTTCTTGAAATCAGTCAATGTTTTGGCCTCAACTACATTCTGTGGGAGTGAATTCCACAGATTCACTACCCTCTGGGTGAAAAAATTTCTCCTCACCTCAGTTCTAAAAGATTTACCCTTATCCTCAAACTATGACCCCTAGTTCTGGACTCCCCCACCAATCGGGAACATTCTTTCTGAATTTACCCTGTCTAATCACTTCTCGGCCTTTTGGCTAAGATCAAGTGTAGTCATGTGGATGCTGCACTTGGTTGAGGTCATTGGGTTGCATTTAAGCTTCATATGTTTCATATGAAGCAATTTTTAAAAGTGGTATCTCGGCCTTTTGGCTAAGATGCAAATGAGATCAAGCCTTGGAGGAGGAATTCTCCGCCTACTCCAATCAGCTTGGCTCATGTAGATCAGGCCCAAGACAGGGTAGAGGATTGCATGCCCTGTCTTGTCAGCCTGGATCGGAAATGTCTCAACTTGTTGAGACTCTGAATTGGACTTGATTTGATTGAATTGGAAAAGTATTTTAAAAAAACCCTGTTAGAATTTTATCAGATTCTATGAGATCCCCTCTCACTCTTCTAAACTCCAGTGAATATAATCTGAACTGACTTGGTCTCTCCTCACATGACAGACTTGCCATCCCAGGAATCAGCCTGGTAAACCTTTGCTGTACTCCCTCTATAGCAAGGACATCCTTCCTCAGATAAGGACACCAAAACTGCACACAATACTCCAGGTGTGGCCTCACCAACGTCCTATACAATTGCAGCAAAACATCCCGATCTCTATACTCAAATCCTCTCGCTATGAAGGCCAACATACCATTTGCCTTCTTTACACAGAACAAAGAACAAAGAAAATTACAGCACAGGAACAGGCCCTTCGGCCCTCCAAGCCTGCACCGACCATGCTGCCCGACTTAACTAAAACCCCCTACCCTTCCGGCGGCACGGTAGCACAGTGGTTAGCACTGCTGCTTCACAGCTCCAGGGTCCTGGGTTCGATTCCCGGCTCGGGTCACTGTCTGTGTGGAGTTTGCACATTCTCCTCGTGTCTGCGTGGGTTTCCTCCAGGTGCTCCGGTTTCCTCCCACCGTCCAAAGATGTGCGGGTTAGGTTGATTGGCCAGGTTAAAAATTGCCCCTTAGAATCCTGAGATGCGTAGGTTAGAGGGATTAGCGGGTAAATATGTGGGGGTAGGGCCTGGGTGGGATTGTGGTCGGTGCAGACTCGATGGGCCGGATGGCCTCCTTCTGCACTGTAGGGTATCTATCTATCTATGATATCCCTCTATTCCTATCTCATTCATGTACTTGTCAAGACGCCACTTAAAAGTCACTATCGTATCCACTTCCACTACCTCACCCGGCAACGAGTTCCAGGCACCCACCACTCTCTGTGTAAAAAATCTGCCTCGTACATCTCTTTTAAAACTTGCCCCTCGCACCTTAAACCTATGCCCCCGAGTAATTGACTCTTCCACCCTGGGAAAAAGCTTCTGATTATCCACTCTGTCCATGCCTCTCATAATCTTGTAGACTTCTATCAGGTCTCCCCTCAACCTCCGTCGCTCCAGTGAGAACAAACCAAGTTTCTCCAACCTCTCCTCATAGCTAATGCCCTCCATACCAGGCAACATCCTGGTATATCTTTTCTGTACCCTCTCCAAAGTCTCCACATCCTTCTGGTAGTGTGGCGACCAGAATTGAACACTATATTCCAAGTGCGGCCTCACTAAGGTCCCATAAAGCGTCAACATGACTTGCCAATTTTTAAACTCAGTACCCCGGCCGATGAAGGCAAGCATGCCATAAGCCTTCTTGACTACCTTCTCCACCTGCATTGCCACTTTCAGTGACCTGTGTACCTGTACACCCAGATCCCTCTGCCTATCAATACTCTTAAGGGTTCTGCCATTTACTGTGTATTTCCTATCTGTATTAGACCTTCCGAAATGCATTACCTCACATTTGACCAGATTAAACTCCATCTGCCATCTCTCCGCCCAGGTCTCCAACTGATCTATATCCTGCTGTATCCTCTGATGGTCCTCATCGCTATCCGCAAATCCACCAACCTTTGTGTCGTCCGCAAACTTACTAATCAATCCAGTTACATTTTCCTCCAAATCATTTATATATATTACAACCAGCAAAGGTCTCAGCACTGATCCCTGAGGAACACCACTTGTCACAGCCCTCCATTTAGAAACGCACTCTTCCACTGCTGCCCTCTGTCTTTTTTGTCCTGTCTGGAGACAATACACATCTCTTTAACCTGTCTTAATGCTCTCTCCACTCACATTGTTTGTGTCTTAAAGACTTGATTAGCTGTAAGTATTCACATTCCAACTATTGTTCTGTAAATTGAGTTTGTATCTTTATATGCCCTGATTGTGAACAGAATTCCCACTCACCTGAAGAAGGGGCTTAAGGCTCCAAAAGCTTGTGGCTTTTGCTACCAAATAAACCTGTTGGACTTTAACCTGGTGTTGTTAAACTTCTTACTGTTCTTTGACCGAGCCAGTTTTGTATCCAGCTTGCCAGCTCACCTCTGATCCCATGCAACTTCACCTTCTACACCAGTCTGCCATGAGGGACCTTGTCAAAGGCCTTACCGAAGTCCATGTAGACAACATCCACTGCTCTACCCTCATCAATCATCTTCGTCACTTCCTCGAAAAACTGGATCAAGTTCGTGAGACACGACCTCCCTTTCACAAAACCATGTTGCCTCTCACTAATATGTCCACTTATTTCCAAGTGGGAATGAATCCTGTCTTGAAGAATCCTCTCCAATAATTTTCCTACCACTGATGTAAGGCTCACCGGCCTGTAATTACCTGGATTATTCTTGCTACCTTTCTTAAACAAAGGAACAACGTTGGCTATTCTCCAATCCTCTAGGACCTCCCCTGTAGCCAGTGAGGATACAAAGATTTCTCTCAAGGCCCCAGCAATTTCCTCTCTTGCCTCTGTCAGTATTCTGGGGTATGTCCCATCAGGCCCTGGAGACTTGTCTACCTTGATGTTTCTCAAGAAACCCAATACCTCCTCCTTTTTGATCTCAACATGATTCAACTATCTACACATCCTTTCCCAGACTCATCATCCATCAAGTCCTTCTCTTTGGTGAATACTGACGCAAAATATTCATTTAATATCTCGCCCATTTCCTCTGGCTCCACCCATAGATTCCCTCCCTTGTCCTTGAGTGGACCAACTCTCTCCCTTGCTACCCTCTTGCTCTTTATATATGTATAAAAAGCCTTGGGATTTTCCTTAATCCTGCTGGCCAATGCTTTTTCATGACCCCTTTTAGCTCTTCTTACTCCTTGCTTAAGTTTCTTTCTACTTTCCTTGTATTCCACACTTGCTTCGTGTGTTCCCAGCCTCCGAGCTTTGACAAATGCTTCCTTTCTCTCTTTGAGTAGGCTCACAATATCTCTCGTTATCCAAGGTTCCCAAAACTTGCCATACTTATCCTTCATCCTTACAGGAATGTGCCGGTCGTGAATCCCTATCACTTTACACTTGAAAGCCTCCCACATGCCAAATGTTGATTTGCCCTCAAACATCTTCCCCCAATCTACATTCTTCAGTTCCTGCCTAATATTGTTGTAATTAGCCTTCCCCCAATTTTGCACCTTAACTTGAGGACTACACTTATCTTTATCCATCAGTACCTTAAAGCTTACTGAATTGTGGTCACTGTTCCCGAACTGCTCCCCCACTGAAACATCGACCACCTGGCCGGGATCATTCCCCAATACCAGGTCCAGTATGGCCCCTTCCCTAGTTGGACTATCTACATACTGTTTCAGGAAGCCCTCCTGGATGCTCCTTACAAACTCTGGCCCATCCACGCCCCTAGCACTAAATGAGTCCCAGTTAATATAGGGGAAATTAAAATCTCCCACCACAACAACCCTGTTACTTTTACACCTTGCCAAAATCTGCCTATACATCTGTTCCTCAATCTCCCGCTGGCAGTTGGGTGGCCTATAGTAAACCCCCAACATTGTGACTACACCTTTACTGCCTGCTGTTCCTGCGCGCTTACTTTCAGCGACTGATGCACGAGGACTCCAAGGTCTCGCTGAGTATCCGCCTCTCTCAATTTACACCCATTCAAGTAATAATCTGTCTTCCTATTATTGTTACCAAAGTGGATAACCTCACATTTATCCACATTATTCTGCATCTGCCATGCAGATGCCCACACACTCAGCCTGTTCAAATCACGATGTGTGCGGAACTTGGCTATCACACACATGAGGACGGCCTAAACCGGGATGTTGGATTTATGTCACATTATCAGTAACCCCCACAGCTTGCCTCCTGGACTTGCAGAATCTCACTAGCTGTTCTGTCTGGAGACAATGCACATCTCTTTAACCTGTGTTTAATGTTCCCTCCACCCACATTGTCTGTACCTTTAAGACCTGGCTGGCTGTAGGATTTGCATTCTAATCAGTATTCTGCAACTTGATTTTATCTGTGCCCTGTTTGAGAGCACATTTCCACTCCATCTGACGAAGGAGCAGCGCTCCGAAAGCTTATGGTATTTGCTACCAAATAAACTTGTTGGACTTTAACCTGGTGTTGTGAGACTTCTTACCGTGTACATCCCAGTCCAACGCCCGCATCTCCACATCATTTCTATCAGTTAGCCAATCCTCGAACACCATGGGCCTTTTGTGTGAAACCTTATCTAACGCTTTTTGGAAATCGATGGGATCTGGGTGTTGGTGGCATCATTAGACTTAATTCCAGATTTTTATTGAATTCATATTTTACCACCTGCTGTTGTGGGATTCGAACCAGTTTGCAGAGCATTACCCTGGATCTCTGGGTTACTAGTCCAGTGACAATACACTCTGCCACTGTTTCTCCATCTCGACAGATAAAGGACAACCAGTAGATATTATGTCTACTGGTTCCCCTTAATCTATCATGCTCATTACCACCGCAAAGAATTCTAACAAAATTGTCAGGGATGATTTCCCCTTCATGAAGCCATGCTGACTGAATATATTTCTAAATGCTCTATTGTATCCTTTATAACGGAATCTAACATTTTCCTAATGACAGGTGTTAAGCTGACTGGCCAATAGTCACCTGTTTTTGTCCCCCCTTCCTTTTTGAATAAGGGTGTTACATTGGCAATTTTCCAATCCTCTGGAACTTTTCCGGTATTACCAATTCTTGGAAGATCCACTATCTCTGTAGCTGCTTCCTGTAATATCCTGGATGCAATCTATCAAGCCCCATTAGTTTCCCAAATACTTGTCTCTGGTGATATTTATTTCCTCCCACTTCTGCCCCTTGATCATTTTGGGAATGTTTTAGTGTTTTCCACCATGAAGACTGATGTAAGGTCTTTATTTAACTTCTGCCATTTCCTTTTTCTCCTTTATTATTTCCCCTGCAGGGGACCTATGGTCACTTTGGCCTCTCTCTAACTTTTGTACATATTTAAAGAAACTCTTACTGTCCATTTTTACAGTCCTTGCTACTTTACCCTCAAAGTTTATCTTCTCCCCATTCATTATTTTTTTGGTCATCTTTAGGTTTTAAAATTTTCCCAATCCTTTGGCTTACAAATAATCTTTGCCACGTCGTATGTTTTTTTCTTTCAGTTTAATACTATTCTTGACCTACTTGGTTAACCATGGTTGATTTATTCCCTTCCTAGAATCCTTCTTCCCCATTGGGATGTTTCTTTGTTGTGAGTCATGAACTATTTTCATAAAAGTCTGGCATTGCTAATCAACCTTTTTTCCTGCTAAACTCCTTTCCCAGCCCACTCCAGCCAACTCTGCTCTCACTCCTTTGAAATTTCCTTTTTGACCCAAGTTTCTCACTCTCAAACTCTATGCTAAATTCTACCATGTTATGGTCACTGGTTCAAAGGGGATCTTTTACTCTGGGATTGTTTACTAAACCTGCCTTATTTCACATTATAAGAGTTTTAACAACACCAGGTTAAAGTCCAACAGGTCTATTTGGTAGCAAACACCATTAGCTTTCGGAGCGCTGCTCCTTCATCAGATGGAGTGGAAATGTTTGCCGAAGTTAATCTTTATGTGGATCGGGAAAATCAAATTAGCAGAGGAAGTTACTGCCTTTTTACAAGTCCTGATATCTCCTGATATATTCTCTGAGGGACACATAGTTACTGTTAGGGGCCTACAGGCTACTCCCACCAGTGTCTTCTATACCCTTGTTAATTCTTACTTCCACCCATATGGATTCTGCATCTTCTGATCCAAGATCATTTCTTGCTATCACACTTATTCCATCTCATACTAACAAAACTACCCACCATTTCCGTTTATCCTTGTGAAAGTCTTGAATATTTAGTTCCCAGTTTGGATCTCCTTGTAACCAGGTCTCTGTAATGACTGTAAGATCAAACACATTAACCTCAGTTTGTGCCATTAATGTGTTCATTTGTAATAAATAGAGTCATAGAGTCATACCCGCCTCTACTACCCACTCTGGCAAGTTGTGCCGAACATATCCCTATCTTCTAGGCCTACCTATAACCCTCCATCCTATTAAGTCCCATGTACTCATCCAGGAGGCTCTTAAAAGACCCTATTGAGTTTGCCTCCACCACCACTGACGGCAGCCGATTCCACTCGCCCACCACCCTCTGTGTGAAAAACGTCCCCCTAACATCTCCCCTGTACCTACCCCCCAGCACCTTAAACCTGTGTCCTCTCGTAGCAGCCATTTCCACCCTGGGAAAAAACCTCTGAGAGTCCACCCGATCTATGCCTCTCAACATCTTATACACCTCTATTAGGTCTCCTCTCATCCTACGTCTCTCCAAGGAGAAAAGACCGAGCTCCCTCAGCCTATCCTCATAAAGCTACTCAATCCAGGCAACATCCTTGTAAACCTCCTCTGCACCCTTTCAATCATTCCACATCCTTCCTGTAATGAGGCGACCAGAACTGAGCACAGTACTCCAAGTGGGGTCTGACGAGGGTCTTATATAGCTGTATCATTATCCCCGGACTCCTAAACTCAATCCCTCGATTGATAAAGGCCAGCACACCATACGCCTTCTTAACCACCTCCTCCACCTGCGGGGCCGATTTAAGAGTCCTATGGACCCGGACCCCAAGGTCCTTCTGATCCTCCACAGTACTAAGAGTCTTTCCCTTTATATTGTACTCCTTCATCCCATTTGACCTGCCAAAATGGACCACGACGCATTTATCTGGGTTGAAGTCCATCTGCCACTTCTCCGCCCAGTCTTGCATCCTATCTATGTCCCTCTGTAACTTCTGACATCCCTCCAGACTATCCACAACCCCAACAACCTTCGTGTCATTGGCAAACTTACCAACCCATCCCTCCACTTCCTCATCCAGGTCATTTATGAAAATGACAAACAGCAAGGGTCCCAGAACAGATCCCTGGGGCACTCCACTGGTGACCGACCTCCATTTAGAAAAAGACCCATCTATACCCATTCTCTGCCTCCTTTGGGCAAGCCAGTTCTGGATCCACAGGGCAGCAGCCCCTTGGATCCCATGCCCTCTCACTTTTTCTAGAAGCCTTGCATGGGGGACCTTTTTCTCCCTTTGATCCTATTTGCTGCTGTTTTTTAAGTTTGTGCATTCTTCACTTCCTGTCACAGTCTGAGTATCGTTACCTAAATAGTTGTCTTGCAATGCTGCCATATCCTTTTGTAAGCCTATGAATCCCCTCTCCAGAACCATCCCCCACTCTGTTTAGTTTAAAGCCCTCCCTACTTCCCTAATTATGCGGTTTGCAGGAACACTGGTCTCAGCACGGTTCAGATGTAGGCCGTCCCAGCGGTACAGCCCCACTTTCCTCAGGACTGATCCCAGAAACCGAAACCCACTTCTCCCACACCCCTCTCTGAGCCATGTTTCTCTCTAGTTTTATGTACCCTATGCCAATTTGCATGTAGCAACATTTTGTTGTTTAATTTAGTGCCTCGCTCCTCAAACTCTATGCAGAACCCCTTCCATTGTTCTATCTATGCTATTGGACCACAACAACAGGGTCCTCCCCCTCTCACAGCAAGTTGTTCTCTGGCCCAGAGCAAATGTCCCAAACCTTAGTATCAGACAGGCAACACAGCTGTCTGGACTCTGGCTCTTTTCTACAGAAAACAGTGTCAATCCTTCTCACTATACTGTTTCCTGCAATCACTATACTCTTCTGTGTTCCCCCGCTCCCACTAGAATGACTTCCTTTACCACAGTGTAATGATCAGTCAGCTCATGCACCCTGCAGCCCCCACTCTCATCCAAATAAGCAAACCTCAAACCTGTTGGATAATTGCAGAGGCTGGCACTCCTGCCCTCTGGGTCCCCTTACCTGCCTCAGCTGCAGTCACACTCCTGTCCCTGACCACTTGCCAAATTGAAAGACCGTATCCTAAGAGGTGTGACCACCTCCTGAAACAAAACGTCCAGGTAACTCTCTCCCTTCCTGGTGTGTCGCTGTGTCTGCAGCTCAGCCTCCAGCTCGATGACTCTGAGGCACAGCTCCTCCAGCCGCAGACACTGACTGCAGATGTGCTGGCCCTGGATAACACCGGCAATAATAAACTCCCACATGCTGCAGCCTTGACACGTCACCTGCCCTGCCAACCTTAATGTATTAAATCATTATTCATTCAATTATTTACTTGTTTATAGTGATTTTGATATATTTTCAACTTTTACAAAAGAATAGTTCCTATACTATTTTAAACCTGAGGAATGGAATAAACCTTAAACACTGATTAGACTCTCACTAGAGATAGCTACTCCTCCAACAGAGCAAGTCCACTTTCTGAAGAGTGAAACATTGAGAAAGAGCATCCATTTCCCCGTGCATTCAATTCCCACTTGGATCCACATTCCCACTCTTCCTCACTCAGAATGTGTCTCACTCAGGATGTGGCTTCTCCCACTTCTCATGTGTGACAAGAAGGACTTTTCAAAGAACTTCACCGCTTTTTGGACTGCTGAGGCTGTGAACGTTTCAATGTAAATACATCATCTTTTTTATTCATTTACAAGATGTGGGTGTCGCTGGCTGGGTCCAGCATTTATTGCCCATCCCTAATTGCCCCTTGAGAAGGTGGTGGTAAACTGCCTTTTTGAACCACTGCAGTACAAATGGTGTAAGTACAGCCACAGTGCTGTTAGAGATGCAGCTCCAGGTTTGACCCAACAACACCGAAGGAACGGCAATATATTTCCAAATCAGTGTGGTGAGTGACTTGGAGGGGAACTTCTTAGTGATGGTGTTCCCATGTGACTGCTGCTCTTCTCCTTCTAGATGGTAGTGGTCATGGGTTTGGAAGATGCTGTCCAAGGAACCTTGGTGAGTTGCTGCAGTGCATCTTGTTGATGGCACACACGGCTGCCACTGTGCGTTGCTGGTAGAAGGATTGAATGTTTGTGGAAGGGGTAGCAATCACACGGGGCTGCTTTGTCCTGGATGGTGTTGAGCTTCTTGAGTGTTGTTGGAGCTGCACCCATCCAGGCAAGTGGGGAGTATTCCATCACACTCCTGACTTATGCCTTGTAGCTGGTGGACAGGCTTTGGGGAAGTCAGGAGGTGAGTTACTCGCTGCAGTATTCCTAGCCTCCGACCTGCTCTGGTAGCCACAATATTTATATGGCTAGTCCAATTGAGTTTCTGGCCAATGGTAACCCCAAGGATGTTGACAGTGGGGGGTTCAGTGATGATAACACCATTGAATGTCAAGGGGTGATAGTTAGATTCACTCTTGTTAGTGATGGTCATTGCTTGGCAATTGTGTGGTGTGAATGTTACTGCCACTTGTCAGTCCAAGCCTGGATATTATCCAGGTCTTGCTGCATTTGAACACGGGGCTGCTTCAGTCTCTGAGGCGTCGCGAATGGTGCTGAACATTGTGCAATCATCGGCGAACATCCCCACTTCTGACCTTATGACAGAGGGAAGGTCATTGATGAAGCAGCTGAAGATGGTTGGGCCCAGGACACTCCCCTGAGGGACTCCTGCAGAGATGTCCTGGAGCTGAGGTGACTGACCCTCCACAACCACAACCATCTTCCTTTGTACCAGGTATGACTCCAACCAGCGGAGTTTGCCCCGATACCAATTGATTCCAGTTTCGCTCGGGCTCCTTGATGCCACACTCGGCTGATTGCGGCTTTGATGTCAAGGGCTGTCACTCTCACCTCACCTCTGGAATTCAGCTCTTTTTTGTTCTATTCAGGAACAGTTAGGTGTCAAACAGTTTTCAAAAAGATTAAAATGTGTTTGTTTTGTTTTGCAGCTGGAGAAATATGTGAAGTTATTGGAGGTTTTGCTTTCGTGCGGATATTCCGCATTGTTGGTGGGTGAGCAGCTGTCTGGGAAGACAAGCTTTGTCCAAGCATTGAAAGGGTTAATATTTGCCCCCACCATGTACCGACTGCGTATCGGCCCCAACACCAAACCCAGTCACGCCCGCTCCTACGTGACGGACAGAGTCTTCTTGAACAACCAACAACAACTCTTGGTACCCTCAGCAGCTGGTGCCAAGACCAACATTCTCTTCTTCCTGGACGATGTTCACGCTGCTCCTTTCAGTGAGTGAGAAACCGGACAACCCAAAACCAACCCCGGAGTGACCCCGACCCCCGAGTGACCCCGAACCCCGAGTGACGCCGACCCCCGAGTGACCCCGACCCCTGAGTGACCCCGATCCCCAAGTGACTCTAATCCCCAAGTGACCCGAACCTCGAGTGACCCTGGAGTGAATCCGAGTGACCCAACCCCCGAGTGACCCCGATCCCTGAATGACCCCAGAGTGACCCCTGAGTGACCCCGACCTCGGAATGACCCCGATCCCCAAGTGACCCCGATCCCCGAGTGACCCCGACCCCTGTGTGACCCTGATCCCCAGGCTGGATGCCTGTGACGAGTGGTGTTCCGCAGGACTCTGTATTGGGACCTCTGCTGTTTGTGATTTATATAAACGATCTGGAAGAAGGTGTAACTGGGGTGATCAGTAAGTTTCCGGACGACATGAAAATGGCTGGACTTGCAGATAGTGAGGAACATTGTCAGAGGCTACAGAAGGGTATAGATAGGCTGGAAATTTGGGCAAAGAAATGGCAGATGGAGTTCAATCCTGATAAATGCGAAGTGATGCATTTTGGTAGAACTAACGTAGGGGGGAGCTATACGATAAATGGCAGAACCATAAAGGGCGTAGAGACGCAGAGGGACCTGGGTGTGCAAATCCACAGATCCTTGACGGTGACGTCACAGGTGGAGAAGGTAGTGAAGAAGGCATATGGCATGCTTGCCTTTATAGGATGGGGCATAGAGTATAAAAGTTGGGGTCTGATGTTGCAGTTGTATAGAACGTTGGTTCGGCCGCATTTGGAATACTGCGTCCAGTTCTGGTCGCCACACTACCAGAAGGATGTGGAGGCTTTAGAGAGAGTGCAGAGGAGGTTTACCAGGATGTTGCCTGGTATGGAAGGGCTCAGTTATGAGGAGAGATTGGGTAAACTGGGGTTGTTCTCACTGGAAAGACGGAGGATGAGGGGTGACCTAATAGAGGTGTATAAAATTATGAAAGGCATAGATAGGGTGAACGGTGGGAAGCTTTTTCCCAGGTCAGTGGTGACGTTCACGAGGGGTCATAGGTTCAAGGTGAGGGGGGGGAGGTTTAACACGGATATCAGAAGGACGTATTTTACACAGAGGGTGGTGGGAGCCTGGAATGCGCTGCCGGGCAAGGTGATGGAGGCGGACACACTGGGAACGTTTAAGACTTATCTAGATAGCCACATGAACGGAGTGGGAATGGAGGGATACAAAAGAATGGTCTAGTTTGGACCAGGGTGCGGCGTGGGCTTGGAGGGCCGAAGGGCCTGTTCCTGTGCTGTATTGTTCTTTGTTCTTTGACCCAACCCTCGAGTGACCCCGGAGTGAATCCGAGTGACCCCGACCCCTGAGTGACCCTGATCCCTGAATGACCCCAGAGTGACCCCTGAGTGACCCTGACCTCGGAATGACCCCAATCCCCGAGTGACCCCCGATCCCTGAATGACCCCGCCCCCCGAGTGATCCCCAATCCCTGAGTGACCTCGATCCCCGAGTGACCCCGACCCCCAAAGGACCCTGATCCCAAGTGACCCCGATCCCCAAGTGACCCCGATCCCCGAGTGACCCTGATCCCCAAGTGACCCCCGCGAGACCTCGATCTCGAGTGACCCCGATCCCCAAGTGACCCTGACCCCCAAGTGACCCCAATCTGCGAGTGACCCCGAGTGATCCCAATCCGGAGCGACCCCGGTCCCCGCATGACGATGATCCCCAAGTGACCCCGATCCCCAAGTGACCCCAATCCCCAAGTTACCCCGATCCCCGATTGACCTCTGAGTGATCCTGATCTCAGAGTAATCCCAAAGTAATGAGAGATATATATTGGGTTTCCCCTTATTAGAGGAGTCAGTAAGCAGGGGGCAGATATTTATGGTAAGGGGGCAGGAGGTTTCGAGGAGATTTGAGGAGAAACATTTTCACCCAGAGGGTGGTGGGAATCTGGAATTCACTGCCTGAAAGGGTGGGAGAGGCAGGAACATTTCAAGCACTCATTTAGATGAGTGTTTGAAACACCACAGCACACAAGGCTACGGACCAAGTGCTGGAAAATGGGATTAGAATAGATAGGTGCTTGATGGCCAGTGCAGACATGATGGGCCAAAGGGCCTCTTTCTGTGCTGTAAAACTCTGACAGTATGAGTAAGTTTAAGGGAGATGTAAGGAGCAGGTTTTTCACACAGAGGGTGATGGGTGCCTGGAACGCGCTGCCAGTGGAGATGGGGGAAGCAGGCACGTTAGCAACATTCAAGGTGTATCTTGAAAGTTAACGTTTATTTATTTGTCACAAATAAGGCTTACTGCAATGAAGTTACTGTGAAAATCCCCTAGTCACCACTCTCCGGCACCTGTTCGGGTACACTGAGGGTGAATTTAGCATGGCCAATGCACCTAACCAGCACGTCTTTCAGACTGTGGGAGGAAACCGGAGCACCTGGAAGAAACCCACGCAGACACGGTGAGAACGTGCAGATTCCACACAGACAGTGACCCAAGCCAGGAATCGAACCCAGGTCCCTGGCGCTGTGAGGCAGCAGTGCTGACCACTGTGTCACCGTGCCCCCGAGAATCGAACCCGGGTCCCTGGCGCTGTGAGGCAGCAGTGCTGACCACTGTGTCACCGTGCCACCTCGATAGACACGTGAACGAGAGGCAAACAGAGGGATAGAAATGTATCGGTGCAGGCTTGGAGGGCCGAAGGGCCTGTCCTTGTGCTGTATTATTCTTTGTTCTTTTGTTCTTTGAATACAATTCAGTTGAAAGCTTGACCCTGTATGGAAGGGTTGGGAATTCGGGCCATGGGATAAATCTCACCATCTTTATTTCTCACTGTTATCTCTAGAGCCGGGTACTGGATGCCAACCTGTTATCGACACTTTTCGTCATTCAATGACCTGTCATGGCTCCTATGATGGGAACTGCCAGCAGTTTCGCTACTTCCATTCAGCCAGTATAAACTATATCGTGACCTGTGCACCACTCCAAGGGAGGACAGCTTTCGTCTCGTCACGTTTCACCCGGTTGTTCACTGTGCTCACACTCCCAGAAATGACCTCTGACATGTTAACCGCGATTTACACCCCCAGTGTGATCCAGTGGTTGAATATTTACCCAAAGTATACACTATCTAGACATGCTCTGCTGGCCAGAGCTCTTGTTTCAGCCACAGTTCAGCTCTACCAAAGGGTGAGACAGAAGTTGCAGCCATCCCCTAGTCGCTCCCATTACCTGTTCTCCATGGTGGATGTTGGGAAGGTGTTGAATGGTTTATTGCTGATGCATCCCACCTCCATCACCACACTGGTGAAGCCAGGTGAAAAGAAACTGAAGCGTTCGGGACCTCACACGTCTTCCATCATTTTACCCGTCACTAAGATCATCGTTGATCTTTGGCTGCATGAGTCCATGAGAACGTTTTCTGATTGTCTCCTGACTGAGGAAGATAAGAAAACTTTGGTACAGATACTGGAAGGGGTGGCTCAGAGTAACTTCTGTACTCCCATCTTGGATATTGTAGAAAAGCTGGAGCCTTTGCACAACATAGCTGAAAACTCCAATGTTCTGGAATACCAGCAAGGCAACATGCTGGCTTCCCTGGAGAGGCACAGTGCAGATAATCAAGAAGAGATATCCCATGATAAACCCAAAGACACTGAAGAGAGCATCAACCTACACCCCCAAATATCAAATTCTCTGCAGTTAAGGGAACTTGGGTCCAAAGCTTCATCTAGACAACGAGCTAGAACCACTGAGACAGATTCCATCTATTCTAAAAGTGACGTTTTGTCAGGAATGGACTCAGAGGATCTGACAGACACAGCCGGGGTCTATGCTGGATCTGGAGCATCAAAAGTCAATCCAAAGGAAAGGGAAAGTCCTGGCCAGAAAAAACAGAAACATGCCAAAAGTCGTGGCAAGAAACATAAGAGATCAGAACTGTTAAAGCCACTGCTCCCACCCCACTTAATGTGCAAAGGGGAAGCCCTGAGGAACCTCATCTACAGCAAAGGAGTTATGCGGCCATCTAATAAACAGCAAATGAACTCTCCCAGGTGGAACCCGTACCGGGAGATGAGTAATGACATCCTCGCTCAGCAGCTCAGGCTAATTGTTCAGAAGCAAAACCAAAAGAACAAAACCAACCATCAGATCATTTTCTTCACTGAAGCCGTGTACCATTTTGTACGTGTCTACCGAGTGCTGTGCACACCCAGAGGTCATTGTGTTTTACTGGCCCTCGCTCACTACACTGGCCGGAAAATACTGGTCAGACTGGCAGCCTATCTCACCATGGCCAAAATCTTTGAGATCAGCAGTAAAGTGTCGAGGATGGAGATGGCCAAACTGGTTAAGCAGGCGAGTTATGAAGCTGGGATTCAGGAAAAGAACATAGTGATCATGGCCCATGGAACACTGAGCAAGGACATTTTCCATGATCTCTGTGATTTGATAACTGAAGGTAAATATCCGGAGCTTTACTCTGCCAGTGAATTGGAGGAATTGGCCAAAGTATTCACCAGCATAAAGAGGATGCCGTGGAATGTGAAGAGAGAGCAAGTGATGGAAAGGTAGGTGATTAATATCCAGTCTGAGGCCTTTTCCCAAAGAGATCAGCTCTTGGTAAATGATGCCTGAATGTAGGAGCCAATGATGAGGCACTTCCTGATCACCTTGGGTTGCCGTTAACAACTCGAACCTCACTCTCCTGGTCCCCCACCATTCTTTCCCAGTCATGCAGTCTGACTGCATGCGTACCCATACCCTTCAGGGTCCATGTTCCCTCACACCCTCTCAGATCTGATCTTTCTCATGTTTGATCCTATTAAATACTCCTCATAAGAACTCCCCCACCCCTCCCAAATCTCTTCCCTGTTATACAATCCTGGGCTGCAAAATTCCATTGTGTAGAGTGACACAACAGATAGCACCGCAGGTGACAGGCCAGAGGTTGTGTGTCACAACGGTGTCCCCTGTGTGTACCCAAACAGGGAGGAATGGAACTATCCTGACACTGCACAACTGCTCTAGTTTGGAGCAGGGAGCAGCACGGGCTTGGAGGGCCGAAGGGCCTGTTCCTGTGCTGTATTGTTCTTTGTTCTTTGTTGTTCTTGTTCAATAGGCTAACCTGATGCCAAATGGGATGAGAACCCAAATATGTTGTATCAATATATTCAGAGTAAAAGGATAACGAAGGAATGTTCACCGTTCCTTCATTGTTGCTGGGTGAAATCCTGGAGCTCCCTCCCTAACAGCACTGTGGGTGTACCTACACCTCAGGGACTGCACTGGTTCAAGAAGGCTGCTCACCACCACCTTCTGAGGGTAATTAGTCAGCGACACCCACATCCTGTAAAAAGTGAATAAAAAGTCACAGAGTAATCAAGGACAGTCAGCATGGATTCGTTAATGGTCATGTTTAAATAACTCAATTGAATTTTTTGAGCAAGTAACAAGGAGGATTGCTGAGGGTAGTGCAGTTGATGTGATCTACATAATTTTAGCAAGGCTTTTGACAAAGGCAGACTGGGTTATAAAATGTCCATGGGATCCAGGGGAATGTAGCAAACTGGACACAGTTTGCCCAGTGGCAGGAGACAAAGGGTCATTGTTGATGGGTGATTTTGTGACTGGAAGGCTGTTTCCGCAGGGTTCCGCAGGGTTCCGCAGGGGGCAGTACTCGGCCTCCTGCTTTTTCTGGCATTTTTTTTTACAGCATGGAAACAGGCCCTTCGGTCCAACTTGTCCATGCCGCCCTTTTCTGTTTAAACCCCTAAGCTAATCCCAATTGCCCGCATTTGGCCCATATCCCACTATGCACATCGTACCCATGTAACTATCTAAATGCTTTTTAAAAGACAAAATTGTACCCGCCTCCACTGCTACCTCTGGCAGCTTGTTCCAGACACTCACCACCCTCTGTGTGAAAAAATTGCCCCTCTGAACACTTTTGTATCTCTCACCTTAAACCTATGCCCTCTGGTTTTAGACTCCCCTACCTTTGGGAAAAGATATTGACTATCTAGCTGATCAAAGCCCCTCATTATTTTATAGACCTCTATAAGATCACCCCTCAGCCTCCTACGCTCCAGAAAAAAAAGTGCCAGTCTATCCAGCTTCTCCTTATATCTCAAACCATCAAGTCCCGGCAGCATCCTAGTGAATCTTTTCTGCACTCTTTCTAGTTTAATAATATCCTTTCTATAATAGGGTGACCAGAACTGCACACAGTATTCCAAGTGTGGCCTTACCAATGTCTTGTACAACTTCAACAAGACGTCCCAACTCCTGTTCTGACCGATGAAACCAAGCATACCGAATGCCTTCGTCACCACTCTGTCCACCTGTGACTCCACTTTCAAGAAGCTATGAACCCGTATCCTTAGATCTTCTTAAAATAAAAGCAAATGACTGCGGATGCTGGAATCTGAAACCAAAAGGCAAAATGCTGGAAAATCTCAGCAGGTCTGGCAGCATCTGTAAGGAGAGAAAAGAGCTGACGTTTCGAGTCCAGACGACCCTTTGCCAAAGCCTTCGTCAGCTTTGTCATCCCCGCAGTGTAATGAAGTTACTGTGAAATTCCCCTCGTCGCCACAGTCTGGTGCCTGTTCAGGTCAATGCACCCTAACCAGCACGTCTTTCAGAATGTGGAAGGAAATCAGAGCACCCGGAGGAAATCCACGCAGAGATGGGGAGAATGTGCAAACTCCACACAGACAATGACCCAAGCCGGGAATCGAACCCAGGTCCCCGATGCTGTGAAGCAGCAATGCTAACCACTGTGCTACCGTGCCACCCCATATTTACCCTGCTAATCCCCTGACAGTAGGGTCAATTTAGCATGGCCCATCAACCTAACCAGCACATCTTTGGACTGTGGGAGGAAACCGGAGCACCCAGAGGAAACCCACACAGACACAGGAAGAATGTGCAGACTCCACACAGACAGTGACCTGAGGCCGGAATTGAAACCGGGTCCTGGCACTGTGAGGCAGCAGTGCTAACCACTCTGCCGCCCCAGGCACAGGCCTCCAGTTTGAAAAACAACCCTCTGCAACCACCCTCTGGCTTCTGCCATCAAGCCAATTTTGTATCCAATTGGCTACCTCACCCTGGATCCCTTGAGATTTAACCTTATGCAACAACCTACCATGTGGTACCTTGTCAAAGGCCTTGCTAAAGTCCATGTAGACAACACCAACTGCACTGCCCTCATCTACCTTCTTGGTTACCCCTTCAAAAAACTCAATCAAATTTGTGAGACATGATTTTCCACTCACAAAGCCACACTGACTGTTCTTAATCAGTCCTTGCGTCTCTAAATGCCTGTAGATCCTGTCTCTCAGAATATCTTCTAACAACTTACCCACCACAGATGTTAGGCTCACCGGCCTGTAGTTCTCAGACTTTTCCCTGCAGCCCTTCTTGAACAAAGGCACAACATTTGCCACCCTCCAATCTTCAGGTACCTCACCTGTGGCTGTCGATGATTCAAATATCTCGGCTAGGGGATCTGCAATTTCCTCCCTAGCATCCCGCAATGCCCTGGGACATATTTCATCAGGTCTTGGGGATTTATCTACCTTGATGCACTTTAAGACTTCCAGCAACTCCTTCTCTGTAATATGTACATTCCTCAAGACATCACTATTTATTTCCCCAAGTTCCCTAACATCCATGCTTTTCTCAACAGTAAATATTGATGAGAAATATTCATTTAGGATCTCACCCATCTCTTGTGGATCCGCACATAGATTACCTTGTTGATCCTTAAGAGGCCCTACTCTCTCCCTAGTTACTCTTTTGCCCTTTATGTATTTGTAGAAGCTCTTTGGATTCTCCTTTGCCTTATCTGCCAAAACAATCTCATGTCCCCTTTTTGCTCTCCTCATTTCTCTCTTAACTCTACTTCTACACCCTCTATACTCTTCAAGGGACCCACTTGATCCCAGCTACCTATGCATGTCATGTGCCTCCTTCTTCTTGACCATGGTCTCAGTATCCCGAGTCATCCAGGGTTCCCTACATCTACCAGCCTTGCCCTTCACTCTAAGATGAATGTGCTTACCCTGAATCCTGGTTAACACACTTTTGAAAGCCTCCCACTTACCAGACATCCCTTTGCCTGCTAACAGACTCCCCCAATCAACTTTTGAAAGTTCCTGTCTAATACCATCAAAATTGGCCTTGCCCCAATTTAGAATTTAAACTTTTGGGCCAGACCTATCATTCTCCATAGCTATCTTAAAACTAATGGAATTATGGTCACTGGTCCCAAAGTGATCCCTCACTAACACTTCTGTCACCTGCCCTTCCTTATTTCCCAAGAGGAGATTAAGTTTTGCCCCCTCTCTAGTCGGGCCATCCACATACAGAATGAGAAATTCCTCCTGAGTACACTCAACAAATTTCTCTCCATCCAACCCTCTAATACTATGGCTGTCCCAGTGAATGTTGGGAAAGTTAAAATCTCCGACTATTACCACCCTATTTTTCTTGAAACTATCTGTAATCTCCTTACATATTTGCTCCTCAATTTTCCATCAACTATTTGTCTGTAGTACACTCCTATCAAAGTGATCTCTCCCTTCTTATTTCTCAGTTCTACCCATATAGACTCAGTGGCCGAACCCTCGGATATATCCCTTCTCAGTACGGCCGTGATGTTTTCCCTAATCAAAAGTGCAACTCCCCCTCCTCTCTTACCTCCGGTCCAATCTTTCCTATGGCATCTGTACCCTGGAACATTGAGCTGCCAGTCCTGTCCCTCCCTTAGCCATGTTTCAGTAATTGCAATAATATCCCAGTCCCATGTTCCCATCCATGCCCTGAGTTCATCTGCCTTGCCCATCAGGCCTCTTGCATTGAAATAAATGCAGTTTAATCTGTACTTCTCTTGCTCTCTGTCTTGCTTTTGTCTGATCTGTCTGGTACTAGGATTACTGACACTGCCTTTACTACTTAATGTGCTCTCTTTAACTTCTGTGCTGCCCTCAACCTTCTCTTCTGTCTCCCGACTGCTTTGGATCCCATCCCCCTGCCAAACTAGTTTAAACCCTCCCGAGTGGCTCTAGCAAATCTCCCCGCCAGGATATTAGTCCCCCTCCAGTTCAGGTGTAACCTGTCCCTCTTGAACAGGTCACCCCTTCCCCAGAAGAGATCCCAATGATCCATAAGTCTAAATCGCTGCCCCCTGCACCAGTTCTCAAGCCACACATTCATCTGCCTGATCCTCCTATTTCTACTCTCACTAGCACGTGGCACCGGTAGTAGTCTAGAAATTACTACCATCGAGGTCCTGCACTTTAGCCTTCTGACTAACTCTCTCTATTCACATTTCAGGACCTCATCCCCTTTTCCTACCTATGTCGTTGGTACCAATATGTACAACGACCTCTGGCTGCTCCCCCTCCCCCTTAACAATGTCCTGCAAACGCTCAGAGACGTCCTTGACCCTGGCACCAGGGAGGCAACACACCATCTTGGAGTCTCGATTGCGGCCACAGAAACGCCTGTCTGTGCCTCTAATGAGCGAGTCCCCTAGTACTACTGCCCGACCCTGCTCTACAGCTGAACCAGTTGTGGTGCCACAGGCCTGGCTACCGCTGGTATCTCCCCTTGACAGGCTCTCCCTCTCAACAGTATTCAAAACGGTATACCTGTTTGAAAGGGGAATAGAAATCATAGAAATCATAGAAACCCTACAGTACAGAAAAAGGCCATTCGGTCCATCGAGTCTGCACCGACCACAATCCCACCCAGGCCCTAGCCCCATATCCCTACACATTTATCCACTAATCCCTCTAACCTACGCATCCCGGGACACTAAGGGCAATTTTAGCATGGCCAATCAACCTAACCCGCACATCTTTGGACTGTGGGAGGAAACCGGAGCACCCGGAGGAAACCCACGCAGACACGAGGAGAATGTGCAAACTCCACACAGACAGTGACCCAAGCTGGAATCGAACCCAGGTCCCTGGTGCTGTGAAGCAGCAATGCTAACCACTGTGCTACGTGGCACTGGTAGTAGTCCAGTAGAATAGGCACAGGAGACTCCTGCACTACCTGCCTGCCTCTCCTGGCAGTCACCCATCTACCTGTCTGAACCTGTGGTATGACAACCTCCCTGTAACTAGTGTCTACCACACTCTCTGCTCCCTCTATGCTGCACAGTGTGTCCACCTGCAGCTCCAACCGAACAATGCGGTCTGTGAGGAGCAGCAACTGGACCCACTTTTTGCAGACAAAGTTGTCAGGGAGACGAGATTGCTCCCTGATCTCCCACATCTGGCAGGAGGAGCATACTACTGCCCTAACTGCCATAATTGCCCTTTTACAATTAAAAGGATAACAGAATTACCTTTCCCTTGATTGAGATCCTCACAGTACCTATTTTATTGGTTGGAGGAGGAGGGAGGGAGGGAAACACTTGAATTAGTGTTTGGGATTTAACTGTCCCTTGAAAACAGGTCCTCCAAAAACCACTGTCTCGCTCAGGTCCTCCTTCTGGAAATAGTGACCGAAGATGCAAATCTTCACCCCAGCAGCCAATCAGCATCGTCACTCTGCTGCCTTCTTCTGGACGCTTGTCTTCAGTTGAACTTGGAGGGTGTCTTGCTCGACAAGGCTCAGAAAACAGACTACTATAGAAACATAGAAAACTACAGCACAAAACAGGCCCTTCGGCCCCACAAGTTGTGCCGAACATATCCCTACCTTTTAAGCCTACCTATAACCCTCCATCCTATTAAGTCCCATGTACTCATTCGGGAGTTTCTTAAAAGACCCTGTTGAGTTTTCCTCCACCACCACTGACGGCAGCCGATTCCACTCGCCCACCACCCTCTGTGTGAAAAACTTCCCCCTAACATTTCCCCTGTAAAGTTTACTATGTAAAGTTAAAGCACATAGGATTGCGGGTAATGTCTTGAGATGGATAGAAAGCTGGTTGGCAGATAGGAAGTAAAGAGTGGCATTATAGGGTCTTTTTCTGATTGGCAGTCAGTGACTAGTGGGGTTCCGCAGGGATCCGTGCTAGGGCCCCAAATGTTCGGATTATATATTAATGATTTGGAAGAGGGAACTGAATGTATTATCTCCAAATTTGCAGATCATACAAAGTTGGATGGGAGGGTGAGCTGTGAGAAAGATGTAGAGATGCTTCAGCGTGATTTGGACAGGCTGAGAGTGTGGGCATCTGCATGACAGATGCAGTATAATGTGGATAAGTGTAAGGTTATGGTAGCAAAATTAGGAAAGCAGATTATTATTTGAATGGGTGTAAATTGAGAATGTTTCACAAATTTGATTGAGTTTTTTGAAGGGGTAACCAAGAAGGTAGATGAGGGCAGTGCAGTTGATGTTGTCTACATGGACTTTCGCAAGGCCTTTGACAAGGTACCGCATGGTAGGTGTTGCATAAGGTTAAACCTCACAGGATCCAGGATGAGGTATCTAAATGATACAAAATTGGCTTCTTGACAAAAGCCAGAGGGTGGTTGTAGAGAGTTGTTTTTCAAACTGGAGGCCTGTGACCAGCGGTGTGCCTCAGGGATCAGTGCTGGGTCCACTGTTATTTGTCATTTATATTAATGATTTGGATGAGAATATAGGAGGCATGGTTAGTAAGTTTGTAGATGATACCAAGATTGGTGGCATAGTGGACAGTGAAGAAAGTTATCTCCAATTGCAACGGGATCTTGATCAATTGGGCCAGTGGGCTGACGAATGGCAGATGGAGTTTAATTTAGACAAATTTGAGGTGATGCATTTTGGTGGATTGAACCAGGGCAGGACTTTCTCAGTTAATGGTAGGGCGCTGGGGAGAGTTACAGAACAAAGAGGTCTGGGGGTACATGTTCATAGCTCCTTGAAAGTGGAGTCACAGGTGGACAGAGTGGTGAAGAAGGCATTCGGCATGCTTGGTTTCATTGGTCAGAACATTGAATACAGGAGTTGGGACGTCTTGTTGAAGTTGTACAAGACATTGGTAAGGCCATACTTGGAATACTGTGTGCAATTCTGGTCACCCAATTAGAGAAAGGATATTATTAAACTAGAAAGAGTGCAGAAAAGATTTACTAGGATGCTACCAGGACTTGATGGATTGAGTTATAAAGGAGAGGCTGGATAGAACATAGAACATTACAGCGCAGTACAGGCCCTTCGGCCCTCGATGTTGCGCCGACCAGTGAAACCAATCTAAAGCCCCTCTAATCTACACTATTCCAATATCATCCATATGTTTATCCAATAACCATTTGAATGCTCTTAATGTTGACGAGTCCACTACTGCTACAGGCAGGGCATTCCACGCCCTTACTACTCTCTGAGTAAAGAACCTACCTCTAATATCTGTCCTATATCTCTCACCCCTCAATTTAAAGCTATGTCCCCTCGTGTTAGCCATCACCATCCGAGGAAAAAGGCTCTCACTATCCACCCTATCTAATCCTCTGATCATCTTGTATGCCTCTATTAAGTCACCTCTTAACCTTCTTCTCTCCAATGAAAACAACCTCAAGTCCCTCAGCCTTTCCTCATACGATCTTCCCACCATACCAGGCAACATCCTGGTAAATCTCCTCTGCACCCTTTCCAACACTTCCACATCTTTTCTGTAAGCGGCGACCAGAACTGTACGCAATACTCCAAGTGCGGCCGCACCAGAGTTTTGTACAGTTGCAGCATGACCTCATGGCTCCGAAACTCAATCCCTCTACCAATAAAAGCTAACACACCGTATGCCTTCTTAACAACTCTATCAACCTGGGTGCCAACTTTCAGGGATCTATGCACATGGACACCCAGATCCCTCTGTTCATCCACACTACCAAGTATCTTACCATTAGCCTAGTATTCTGTATTCCTGTTACTTCTTCCAAAGTGAATCACCTCACACTTTTCCGCATTAAACTCCATTTGCCACCTCTCAGCCCAGCTCTGCAGCTTATCTATGTCCCTCTGTAACCTGCCACTTCCCTCCGCACTGTCTACAACTCCACCGACTTTAGTGTCATCCGCAAATTCACTAATCCATCCTTCTACGCCCTCATCCAGGTCATTTATAAAAATGACAAACAGCAGTGGCCCCAAAACAGATCCTTGCGGTACACCACTAGTAACTGAACTCCAGGATGAATATTTCCCATCAACCACCACCCTCTGTTTTCTTACCATAGAACCATAGAAAATTACAGCTCAGAAACAGGCCTTTTGGCCCTTCTTGTCTGTGCCGAACCATTTTATGCCTAGTCCCACTGACTTGCACTTGGACCATATCCCTCCACACCCCTCTCATCCATGAACCCGTCCAAGTTTTTCTTAAATGTTAAAAGTGACCCCGCATTTACCACTTTATCTGGCAGCTCATTCCACACTCCCACCACTCTCTGCGTGAAGAAGCCCCCCCTAATATTCCCTTTAAACTTTTCTCCTTTCACCCTTAACCCATGCCCTCTGGTTTTTTTCTCCCCTAGCCTCAGCGGAAAAAGCCTGCTTGCATTCACTCTATCTATACCCATCAAAATCTTATATACCTCTATCAAATCTCCCCTCAATCTTCTACGCTCCGGGGAATAAAGTCCCAACCTATTCAATCTCTCTCTGTAACTCAGCTTCTCAAGTCCCGGCAACATCCTTGTCAACCTTCTCTGCACTCTTTCAACCTTATTTACATCCTTCCTGTAACTAAGTGACCAAAACTGTACACAATACTCCAAATTCGGCCTCACCAATGCCTTATATAACCTTCCCATAACACTCCAACTTTTATACTCGATACTCCGATTTATAAAGGCCAATGTACCAAAGGCACTCTTTACGACCCTATCCACCTGTGACGTCACTTTTAGGAATACTGTATCTGTATTCCCAGATCCCTCTGTTCAACTGCACTCTTCAGAGTCCTACCTTTTACCCTGTATGTTCTACTTTGGTTTGTTCTTCCAATGTGCAATATCTCACACTTGTCTGCGTTAAATTCCATTTGCCATTTTTTAGCCCATTTTTCTAGTTGGTCCAAATCCCTCTGCAAGTTTTGAAAATCTTCCTCACTGTCCACTACACCTCCAATCTTTGTATCATCAGCAAACTTGCTGATCCAATTTACCACATTATCATCCAGATCATTGATATAGATGACAAACAACAATGGACCCAACACCGATCCCTGTGGCACACCACTAGTCACAGGCCTCCACTCAGAGAAGCAATCCTCCACAACCACTCTCTGGCTTCTTCCATTGAGTCAGTGTCTAATCCAATTTACTACCTCCCCATGTATACCTAGCAACTGAACCTTCCTAACTCACCTCCCATGAGGGACCTTGTCCTACCTTCTTACAGCTAGCCAATTCCTGGTCCAAACCACTAAATCACCCTCAATCCCATGTGTCCGTATTTTCTGCAAAAGCTTACCATGGGGAACCTTATCAAACGCTTTGCTGAAATCCATATACACCACATCAACCGCTTTACCCTCATCCACCTCTTTGGTCACCTTCTCAAAGAACTCAATAAGGTTTGTGAGGCACGATCTATCCTTCACAAAACCTTGTTGACTATCCCTAATCAAATTATTCCTTTCTAGATGATTATAAATCCTATCTCTTACAATCCTTTCCAAAACTTTGCCCACAACAGAAGTAAGGCTCACCGATCTATATCGGATGTAGGGGGAGGGGGGAACAGGATATTGAATTCAATGATCAGCCAAGATCAAAATGGATGGCGGAGCAGGCTCGAAGGGCTGAATGGCCTACTCCTGCTTCTAGTTTCCATGTTTCTATGCCTGGAACAATTTAAATAAATTTCGCATGTGCCCTCCCATCATTCTCTAAATTGTGGTACACAGTGCTCCAGCCAGGGCCTAATCAATGATTCACAAAGACATAGTCAATGTTCCTTGCTGTTGTATTCTGTGTCTATATTAATATAGCCAAAGAATCCATTTGTTCTTCCCCTTTCCTTGGCACTGCCCCATCTCTATGCTGTTCCCTCCTCCATGCTGCCCCTTGCCTGTGCTGACTCTCCCTCTCTCTCCCCAATTCAGGTTTTTCTTGGCTGTGTTGCAATCCCTCCATGTGGTAGTGTTAATGGATGCTGAGGATCGGATCCACCCACTGGGACAGCAGACCGGACTTCCCAGACACTTGGCTCACTTCCTCCTACGTTGTAGTTACATCGATGTCTTGCACCCGTGGTCCCATCAAACGTACATCCAAATCGCCGCCTCACACCTTGGTATCAGCAACCTCTCAACACTCAACAGGATTAACGGTCAGTCTGATTTCCAGCCTCAATCTCAAGGGGGGCAGGTGATGATGTAGGGATGTGTGGTGGAGGATGCAGTTACAGTTGTATACAATTCTGGATAACTGGGTTCTGTTCTGGGCCCCATACCTCAGGAAGGAGATACTGACCTTGGAAGGGGAGCAACTCAGATTCATCAGAATAATCCCGGCGATAAGGACAGGTTTCAGGGGCAGGATTTGAATTCTCTTGAGCATTGAAGATGAAGGGGTGATCAAATCAAGGTGTTTAAAATGATTGGGGGATTTCACAGGGTTGATAGAGAGAAACTCTTTCGTCTGGTTGGGGGAGTCCAGAACAAGGGGCAGAATCTTTAAAATTGGAACCAGGCTGTTTGGGGTCAGGGGTCAGGAAGCGTTTGCTCAAACACAGGGAAGTGGAATTCTGCAACTCTCTTCCTCCAAAGCCTTCTGGATGCTGGGGGTTAATTGCAAATGTCAAGGCTGAGATTGATACCTCGTTGTTGGGAATGTGTCACAGACTCAGGCAGATGAATGCAGATTCTTCACTGGTGGAACATGGCTTTCCCCTATCCGTGTAAACCTATCTTTGGGGCTTCCTTTCTTTCTCTAACCCACGAGACCACTTTCTCTCTAATGCTCCTTCCTGCTCTAACCTAGTTTCTCTCCAGGCTCCCCTCATGCCTTCTCTGAACAGATCTTGCCCATCAGACTCTCATCCTGCTCTTTCAATCCTATTCTCAATAAACTGCTGGTCAAAGAGCTGATTGGAGAAGGTTTACCAGATTATTACCCGGAATGAATGGATTGTCTTACGAGGAAAGGTTATACAGGCTGGGCTTGTATCCTCTAGAGTTTTGAAGATTAAGAGGCGACTTGATTGAAACATAAAATCCTGAGGGATCTTGACAGGATGGATAATGTAGAGCAATGAGGAAGCCTTGGAATCACAATGGTGATTTATTGAAGGAAAGATAAAGCGATAGAAAAACAAGCTGAACACAGATATAGCTCGATTCTCACCAACTCCAGGTTCACATTGAAGGTTCCCCATAGACCTGTGCCCTAACACCTGATAGGTGATGGTTCACATGGTTCCTCTTGATAGGCCCAAGGAGGATCAAGTGACCCATGAACACCCGCCCCTTAAAGGGACCACACTATCACATTCCTCTCCCCTTATGTTCATTTACAATAACACAAACAAAAACTCTTATTTACGGATATATCACTATATAACTCTATATATAACTCATATACAGATATAAAACTCTATATACAACTCATATACAGATATATAACTCTATATACAACTCATATATAACTATATAACTCATATATACAGAAATATGCAGTCAAAATAGAATTGGCAAAGAAAGTCATTCGGCAAAGTTCACAAAGTCAATCGCACTGGGGACTTCCAGACTCTTGTGGGTGACACGGTGGCACAGTGGTCAGCACTGCTGCCTCACAGTGCGAGGGACCCGGGTTCCATTCCCGGCTTGGCTCACTGTCTGTGTGGAGTTTTCATGTTCTCCCGTGTCTGCGTGGGTTTCCTCCAGGTGCTCCGGTTTCCTCCCACAGTCCAAAGATGGGTGGGTTAAGTGGATTCTGGGAATCATAGAGTCATAGAAGTTTACAGCATGGAAACAGGCCCTTCGGCCCAACTTGTCCATGCTGCCCATTTTTTTAACGACTACGGTAGTCCCAATTGCCCGCGTTTGGCCCATAACCTTCAATAGCCATCTGCTCTGTCAGAGAGTCAGTGCAGACTGGATGGGCTGAATGGCCTCCTTCTGCACTGTAGGGATTCTATGTTTTTATAGAATCCAATAGTGACACATTATATCAACAACTGTGTGTCAATAAGCATTTCACTGGCTTGAGGTGAGGAAAGGTGCAGGATGAATGTTTGTAGTTTATTGCGAGCAGAGGATGGTGCAGTGATGCAGTGTTGTGTATTTCACTGAGTGCAATAGCAGTCACTGTAACATGATTGGTTTCTTTCCCCTCTCATCAGGCCAATCAGTTGCTCAGATTTGGATGATGATCCAAGAAATCATCAAAGTGATGGCTTTAATTCACCAATCGGCTCTGAATTATGCTAAGTACATGGCCCCGAGTCTGCCACTCATCAGTCCACGACACTATCTGGACTTCATTGACCTGTTCTGGATTATTTCCTACAACCTGGATCAAAATTTAGGTTTGCAAAATGAAAAGTGAGTTACTTGCACCCACACCCAGGAAGCGATTGTGTAATAATCACCACGGAACAGGAAAATGCAGCAGAAACCAGGGCCAGGGAAAAGGCAGGGATCGGGGAATGGATTGGGAATTCGGGGAATGGATTGGGGATTCAGGGATTGGATTGGGGATTTGGGGAATGGATTGCAGGTTCGGGGAATGGATTGGGGATTAGGGAATGGATTGGGAATTAGGGAATGGACTGGGGATTAAGGAATGGTTTGGGGATTCAAGGAATGGATTGGGGATTAGGGAATGGATTGGGAATTAGGGAATGGATTGTGGATTAGGGAATGGATTGGGGATGGATTGGGAATTAGGGAATGGATTGGGGAATGGATTCAGGATTTGGGGAATGGATTGGGAATTAGGGAATGGATTGGGGATTGGGGAATGGACTGGGAATTTGGGAATGGATTGTGGATTTGGGGAATGGATTGGGAATTTGGGAATGGATTGGGAATTAGGCAATGGATTGGGGAATGGATTGGGGATTCAGGAATGGATTGGGAATTGGGGAATGGATTGGGGATTTGGGGAATGTATTGGGGATTTGGGGAATGTATTGGGGATTTGGGAATGGATTGGGAATTGGGGAATGAATTGGGAATCAGGAAATAGATTGAGGATTTGGGAATGGATTGGGAATTAGGGGAATTGATTGGATATTCGGGAATGGATTGGGAATTGAGTAATGGATTGGGGATTTGGGAATGGATTGGGAATTTTGTAGTTCCTTGTGGTATTGGGCAGAGCAGGAGCCATACCAAACTGTGATACAACCAGAAAGAATGCTTTCTATGGTGCATCTGTAAAAGTTGGCGAGAGTCGTAGCTGACATGCCAAATTTCCTTGGTCTTCTGATAAAGTAGAGGCATTGATGGCCTTTCTTGTGTCGGTATGGAAGGCCCAGGACAGGTTGTTGGTGATCTGGACACCTAAAACCTTGAAGCTCTCGACCCTTCTACTTCATCCCTATTGATGTAGACAGGGGCATGTTCTCCTTTACGCTTCCTGAAGTCGATGACAATCTCCTTCGTTTCGTTGACATTGAGGGAGAGATTATTGTTGCCGCACCAGTTCACCAGATTCTCTATCTCATTCCTGTACTCTGTGTCATTGTTTGAGTTCCGACCCACTAGGGTGGTGTCGTCAGCAAACTTAAAAATTGGAGGGGAATTTGGCTACACGGTCATAGGTGTATAAGGAGTATAGCAGGGGGCTGAGAACACAGCCTTGTGGGGCACCGGTGTTGAGGATGATCGTGGTGGAGGTGATGTTGCCTATCCTTACTGATTGTGGTCTGTGGGTTAGGAAGTTCAGGATCCAGTCGCAGAGTGCAGGCCACAGAGTCTGGAGATGAGTTTTGTAGGAATAATGGTGTTGAAGGCTGAGCTGTAGTCAATAAATAGGAGTCTGATAGAGGTGTCCTTGTTATCTAGGTGTTCCAGGGTTGAGTGCAGGGCCAGGGAAATGGACCTGTTGTGGCGGTAGGCAAACTGTAGTGGATCTAGGTAGTCCAGGAGGCTGGAATTGATTCATGCCATGACTAACCTTTTGAAGCACTCCATAATGATGGATGTCAGAGCCCTCAAACGATAGCCATTAAGGCACATTACTTGGCTTTTCTTTGGTACCGGGATGATGGTCATCTTCTTGAAGCAGATAGGGACCTCAGATTGTTGTAAAGAGAGGTTGAAGACGTCTGTGAATACCCCTGCCAGCTGATCCGCACAGGATCTGAGTGCTTGTAGCCCATCTTGGAGTAGCCCACTTGGAGTACCCCACTTGGAGTACTGTGCTCAGTTCTGATCGCCTCATTACAGGAGGGATGTGGCAATGATTGAAAGGGTGCAGAGAAGATTTGCAAGGATGTTGCCTGGATTGGTTGGCATACCTTATGAAGATAGGCTGAGGGAGCTCGGGCTTTTCTCCTTGGAGAGACAAAGGATGAGAGGTGACCTGATAGAGGTGTACAAGATGTTGAGAGGTATCGATCGGGTGGATTCTCAGAGGCTTTTTCCCAGGGCTGAAATGGTTGCTACAAGAGGACACAGGTTTAAGGTGCTGGGGAGTAGGTACAGGGGAGATGTCAGGGGTAATTTTTTCACTCAGAGGGTGGTGGGTGAGTGGAATCGGCTGCCGTCAGTGGTGGTGGAGGCAAACTCGATAGGGTCTTTTAAGAGACTTCTGGATGAGTACATGGGACTTAATAGGATTGAGGGTTATAGGTAAGCCTATATATAAGCCTAGGTAGGTAGGGACATGACCGGCGCAACTTGTGGGCCGAAGGGCCTGTTTGTGCTGTAATTTTTCTATGTTCTATGTTCTATCTGGGCCAGTTGTTTTCCGTAGGTTGACCTTTGAGAAGGTTGATCTGACATCTGCAATGTTGACCCCAGATACAGGTTCATCCAGGGCTTCCAAGGTGGAGGGCATGCTCTCACTGACCTCTCGCTCAAAACAGGTGTAGAATGCATTGAGCTCATCGGGGAGGGGTGTGTTGGAGCCGGCGGTTTTACATGCCTTCATCTTGTAACCTGTTGCGTCTTACAGACCTTGCCATAGTCGGCGGGGGTCCATGTGTCTAGCCTGGGACTTTAGCTTGGTCCGGTATTGTCTTTTGGCATCTTTGATGGATCTCCTTAGATTGTATCTGGATTTCCTGTGTAAGTCAGAGTCACCTGATTTGAACGCCTCAGACCTGGACTTCAGCAAGCAGAAGATTGGGGATTTTTGGAATGGATTGGGACTAAGGCAATGTGCCGCCAGCGACAGAGGAATTACTAAAGAGTGAGAGGGATAGGGGAACAAGAATGGGAGAATGGAATTGTTGGAGAAAGAAGGGTTTAGGGGATGGAGATTAGGGAATGGGATTGGGAGAATGGAGAGCTGGGAGAATTGCTGGTCTTTGATGAACCTCCCTCACTGGGGGAGGATGGAAGTGGTGGAGATCCTGAGTTCAGAGGAATGACCTGGGGGTCACTCCGTTCGAAAAGAGAAGATTCAGAGAGGTCAAAAGGTCATTCAGAGGAAATGAAAGATTTGACTAAATTAAAAAACCCTTCTCTCTGTTGAGGGATTGGATGCTCAAGGGTAGAAATTTAAACAGAATCAAATGGCAAGGTTAAGAGAAACATTTTAATGTAGAATGTTCTAAACTTGTGTAAAAACTGACCAGAAATAGGGGATGAATGGGACCAAAGGATGGAGCTCATCTGATTTCTGACAGAGTTTGATGGGCTGAGTGGCTTTATCGTGTTTGGTAAAGTTCGATGAAGAAAGTAATGATTGTGAGTGTTATATTTTACAGGATGGGACTGGGATTGGGTAAGATCCAAGAGGTTTATAAAGAAGTGGAAGAATTCAAGAAGCAAATAGACCATTTGAAACGCAAGTTTGATCAACTGGCAGATGTAAGGACAAAGTCAACAGAATCCCAATTCTTCAGATTTTCTCAATTTTCCTCTTTTCCTCTTCTGAAGGCCCAACCCTGGTCATGAGTCTCAGGGTCAAAGAGCACTGAGTCTCCTTGGCTCAAAGGTGAATAGCATTGACTCTTCCTGGATCACAGGATCAGGAGCAAAGGGCATTCATTCACTGGTGTGAATCTGGACAGACAGAATTAACCCTGGGAGAGCGAGCAATTCCTCATTAGCTAGTTCCCCTCTCCCTAATCCAACCTAACTCCTCCTGCTCCCACCGCACTTTCCCCAGACTGTCCCATCAAAATTTCATCAAGGAATTTATATTTTCATTGAGATTTTTCGAATGCAATCTGACCCAATTACACTGTAACCTCTGCAAGTCCCGGAATCTATTGCTTGGTAACACCAGTGTCCGGGACCCAAACAATCCACAGCATCGTTTTAGTGCAGCACTTTGCAAGCAGAAACTTCAGAGCAGCAGGGCAGAATTCTCCAACCCCGTCCCCCACCCCAACCAGTCCCGCCGAGAGTCAGTGGAGTTTTAGCACTTGTTTCATTTGTGGGGGGTCCCGCAGTGGTTAGTCCCAGGGAGGTTGCAGTGTTGTCCCTGGGTATGACCCAGCTCCCAGAAGGTGATAGGTTAGTGTCTGAACCCTGACCCCAGGGAAATAGCAGACATTGTCTCTGAGTGAACCTGATTGGAAATGTAGCTCTCTACATTGAACAAAAGAACACACGAAATAGGAGCTGGAATGGACCCGACAGCCACAGAGCTTGTTCCACATTCAGTACCAACCACCTGCACTCACCCAAGCCCACGCTCTGCACACCCAACTGAGCCAGCCCCATTTCTCCCCCACACCGCCCCCCTTGATAATTTTCAAGGTCGGGCAAGCTTCTCCATGACTCCTGGTCTGTGCCCCTCAGAGGTTTAAGTTTATTTATTAGTGTCACAAGTAGGCTTACATTAACACTGCAATGAAGTTACTGTGAAAATCCCCTCGTCGCCACACTCCATCACCTGTTTGGGTACACTGAGGGAGAATTTAGCACAACCACTGCACCCTAACCTGCACGTCTTTGGACTATGGGAGGAAACCAGAGCACCCGGAGGAAACCCAGACACGGGGAGAACGTGCAGACTCCACACAGACAGTGACCCGAGCCGGGAATTGAACCCAGGTCCCTGGCGCTGTGAGGCAGCAGTGCTAACCGCTGTGCCACTGTGCTGCCCTGGGTCCTGGCACTGTGATGCAGCAGTGCTAACCGCTGTGCCGCCGTGCTGCCCAGGGCATGAACCATAGTCTAGACTCAGGAACCTTATGAAAGATGAGGTCAAAAAGCCTTAATCATGCCTCATCTCCTTTCCCTGTCCCCCATGCCTGCTCCATACCAAGTCATTGCCAACTCTTGCCTGCCAACTATCCCCATTGCCCTTCTGTAGTCGCCATGACAACTGAATGACAGCACATGCCCTCCCCACCCACCAGTGGCTCCTCATACCCTCCTTGCCAACTCATGGTCTGTTCATGAACATTCACCAATGGATACTACATACATAAGCGCTATATATGGGTGGGATGGCTAAGGGTGAGAGGGGTGAGGGCAAGGGAGCCTAAAATGTAATGAATTAACTGGGACAACATTCCAGAGGACTGAGACATGCCTTTTAACCGACCCATTCCAGCCGACCCCATGACTACCTCCGATCTGTGCCCGGGGGCCTGAACCCATCATGCGCACCCACATCTTAGCCTTATACTCCAATCCTCCAGCTAGGGTTGCTGGGTGTGCCTGCATTGAAATACTGTCTGACATCCTGACTTACCTCCTGCAGATGAAGAGTCAAATACTCGGGCGTTACGGTGAAGCCAAAGCAGAATTTCTGAATCTTCTGTCGCAGTGTCGTGACGAGGAATTTCATGTTGCATTGTTGCTCCGAGAGCTCGAGACTGCTCAGAAGAAATTTGAGAAGGAATTTGGCACGGTAAATGTTCAACTGACATCCGAGCATTCAGTTTGATCCATCAATTAAACTCTGATTGTTCCAGATGTTATGCTTCCTAATAACGAGAGTGTCCACCTGATGGGACATGGCTGCAGCTCAGCACTGGGTCGTGTTCTGGTGTTTAAGACAGAAATTGAAATCCATAGACATCAGCACAGACTCGAGGCTGACATTCCCACTGCAGTCCTGTGGGAGTGCTGAACCCTTGAATGTTTTTTAAAGTTAAAGTTTATTTATTAGTCACAAGTAGTCTTACATTAACACTGCAATGAAGTTACTGTGAAAATCCCCTAGTTTCTACATTCCGGCACCTGTTCGGGTACACTGAGGGAGAATTTAGCACGGCCAATGCACCTAACCCGCACGTCTTTCAGACTGTGGGAGGAAACCGGAGCACCCGGAGGAAACCCACGCAGACACGGGGAGAACGTGCAGACTCCACACAGACAGTGACCCAAGCCGGGAATCAAACCCGGGTCCCTGGTGCTGTGAGGCAGCAGTGCTAACCACTGTGCTACCGTGCCTGCCGCCATCATTTGTACAAGATCTTGTTTGCCTTTTCAATTGATGTAACAATCCTGTGGCACTGTTTAAAGAGGAGAAGGCGAGTTCTCTCCAGTGTTCAGATCAATATTCATCCCTCAATCAGCAATCAGCAATGTAGATTACCTGCTCATTATCATACTGGCAGCTTATTGTACATGTACTGGCTGTCGCATTCCCGACATTAGCACACTGACCACCCAGAGATTACTACAGTCCTTCAGTCTAAATGTTTCTAATCCATCTGCCCTAGTCATTTCACCCAATCAGCATCAAATATTTTATTGCCTTCGAAATGTCCTGAGAATGTGAAAGGCATGAGAGAGGGGAAGTGGTACCCATGTGGATCAGTAATCCAGGGCAATGGTCCAGGGACCCGGTTCCCAATCCCCCACGAGAGAGGGGAAGTGGTGCCTGTGTGGATCACTAATCCAGAGAGCCAGGGCAATGCTCCAGGAAGCCGGTTTCCAATCCCCCATTGGCATATGGTGCAATTTGAATTCAATGAAACCCTGGAATTAAAAGTCTAATGATGACCATGATGCAAAACCCTGCAAAAGGCCGACTGATAATCTCGCTGGCAAGATCTTAGGAGACTTTTGACCTCGCCCCTCCAGTCAAAAAAAAATCCCCCTCGACCATCACCCTCTGCTTCCTGCCACTCAGTCAATTCTGGATCCAATTTGCCAAATTTCCTTAGATCCTTAGCTATCAGTCTCCCATGTGGGACCTTATCAAAAGCCTTGCTGAAGTCTAAGTAGATCACGTCAAATGCATTGCCCTCATCTACACACCTGGTCACCTCTTCTAAAACTCCAATCAACTTGGTCAGACATGACCTCCCCTTAACAAATCCTTGCTGACTGTCCTTGATTAACCCCTGCCTCTCCAAATGCAGATTAATTCTGGTTCTCAGAATTGTCCCAATAGTTTCCCCAACACAGAGGTTAAACTGACTGGCCTAGAGTTTCCTGCTTTATCCCTTCCTCCCTCCTTGAATAATGGCACCACATCGGCAACTCTCCTGTGGCCAGAGAGGAATGGAAAATGATTTCCTGCCATGCCTCTCTCAACAGCCTGGGATACATTTCATCCGGCCCTGGAGATTTATCCACTTTTAAGCCTGCCAGACCTCTCAGAACCTCCTCTCTGTCTATGTTAATTTCTTTAATTGTATCACAATCCTTCTCTCTGATTTCTGTACCCACATCATCTTTCTCACTATGAACACTGACACAAAATATTCATTTAGAACCCTACCTACATCCTCCGGCTCCACACAATGTGGTCCTTAGTGGGCCCTACTCTTTCCCTAGTTTCCTTTAACTCTTAATGTATTTGTAAAACAGCTTTGGATTTTTCTTTGTTCTACCTGCTAGAATCCTTTCATGTTCCCTTTTTGCTTTCCTAACTTCCTCTTTACGTTCCCTCTTACACGTTCTATCCACCTCGAGGGCTTCTGCTGTTTTGTCCCCTCGATGTCTGCCACAAATCTCCCTTTTTCTCTCTATCCAAAGCTGTATACTCTTCGATATCTAGGGTTTGCTGAATTTCTTGGTCCCGATCTTTTTCTTTATTGGAACATGTTGGCTCTGTACTTTCCCTATTTCCTTCTTGAATGCATCACACTTTTTTGTCACACATTAACGTAAAAGTGTCTGCTCTCAGTTCACTCTGATCAAATCATATCTGATCTTATTAAAATCAGCGTACCCCCAGTTTAGAACATTGATTTTAGGCTCATCCTTGTCCTTTTCCATAGCAGTCGTCAATCTAACTGAGTTATGATTGCTGTTTGAAAAATGCTCCCCCACTTATACTTCAACCACTTGTTCGTCTTTATTACCTAAAATGAAGTCCAGAACCGTCTCCTCTCTTGTAGGACCTTCTACGTACTGGCTTAAAAAGTTCTGGATCCTATTTAAGTGTTCTACTCCCTCTAAACCTTTCACACTATGTCTACCCCAGTTAATGTTGGGAAAGTTCAAATCCCCCACTATCACTACCCTACAACTTTTACACTTCTCTGAAATGTACCTGTATATCTTCTCTTCTTTGTCTCTTGGACTGTCAGGCGGCTGAAAGAACATCCCAGCAATGTGATTGCTCTTTTCTGGTTTTTAATTTCTACTCATGTGGCTTCATTTGAAGAGCCTTTGAAGATGTTGGGCGGGGTTTTATGGCCTCACTCGGGTGAAACCGGAAATTCCTGCCCGAGGTCGCGAAGGTTTCCGTTGTTGGACCTCGGCCGCTCCGATTCCCTGGCGGGCGAGGCGATACATTTCCGGAGGTTATCTCTACTTCCTATCATAATTGATTCCCTGATCAAAATCACAATACCCCCTCCTCTTTTACCTGTTTCCCTGCCTCACCTGAAGATCCGATATCCTGGAATATTTCAGCTGCCAAACTCACCCCTCTAAGAACAAAGAACAAAGAAAATTACAGCACAGGAACAGGCCCTTCGGCCCTCCAAACCTGCACCGACCTTGCTGCCCGACTGAACTAAAACCCTTACCCTTCCAGGGACCATATCCCTCTATTCCCATCCTATTCATGTAGTTGTCAAGATGCCCCTTAAAAGTCACCACCATATCCACTTCCACTACCTCACCCGGCAACGAGTTCCAGGCACCCACTACTCTCTGTGTAGAAAATCTGCCTCTTACATCTCCTTTAAACCTTACCCCTCGCACCTTAAACCTGTGCCCCCTAGTAATTGACTCATCCACCCCTGGGAAAAAGCTTCTGACTATCCACTCTGTCCATGCCTCTCATAATCTTGTAGACTTCTATCAGGTCACCCCTCAACCTCCGTCACTCCAGTGAGAACAAACCAAGTTTCTCCAACCTCTCCTCATAGCTAATGCCCTCCATACCAGGCAACATCCTGGTAAATCTTTTCTGTACCCTCTCCAAAGCCTCCACATCCTTCTAGTAGTGCGGCGACCAGAATTGAACACAATATTCCAAGTGCGGCCTAACTAAGGTTCTATAAAGCTGCAACATGATTTGCCAATTTTTAAACTCAGTACCCTAGCCGATGAAGGCAAGCATGCCGAATGCCTTCTTGACTACCTTCTCTACCTGCATTGCCACTTTCAGTGACCTGTGTACCTGTACACCCAGATCCCTCTGCCTATCAATACTCTTAAGGGTTCTGCCATTCACTGTATATTTCCTATCTGTATTAGACCTTCCAAAATGCATGACCTCACATTTGTCCGGATTAAACTCCATCTGCCACCTCAAACGTATCTCAGAGACAACAATTACTTCATATCCCCATGTTTTAATTTGTGCCTCAACTCATCTCAGGATCTAAGGAGATCCATCAAAGATGCCAAAAGACAGTACCGGACCAAGCTAGAGTCCCAGGCTAGACACACAGACCCCCGCCGACGTCAAGAGTTCAGGCCATTGGATCAAGAGTCCAGGTCACTGGATCAAGAGTCTGGATCACTATTCCAATAATCTGACCATACCCCAGTGGAACATAAGCTCATCGTTAATTGCCAACCACAATGTCATTTTGCAATATCTTACTTTCCGTTGAATTCCCATCTTGCAGGTGAAGCCAGTGTATGCGACAGCGTTGAAAGCTCTTCGGGCACTGAGTTCAATGGATCTGGATGAGGTACGGACTTACCGTGTACCTCCCCCTCCCATTGTCATGGTGATGAACACCCTGTGCCTGATGTTTGGAAAGCCGGTTGGTTGGGACAATGTGAAGCTGTTAATCAGTCAGCCAAACTTTTACCAGGTGGGTATTTTTATGTCTTGTTAATAGAGCGGGTTAAAGGCTGTTTTTTAATTCATTCTCAGTGTGTAGACATGGCTGGCATTTATCGGCTGTGCTGAATCTCTTTTGAGAAGGCTGTTGTGAGCCGGCTTCTTGAGCACAGCTAAATGGCTCACTCGGCCATTTCAGAGGGCAGTTCAGAGTCACCCACATTGCTCTGGCTGTGGAGTGACATGTCGGCCAGACTGAGTACGGCAGACTTCCTTCCCTAAAGGACATTAGTGACCCAGATGGGTTCTTAAATCAATCCAGTAGCTTCACATTGCTCAGTCACCATTACTGAGGCTAGACCTATTTAATTAATTGAATTGAAATTTCCCATTTGCTGTGGTGGAATTTGAACTCATGGCTGGATTTTTCCCAAAGAATGACTGTGCCGTAATGCTGAGAATAATAGAACGACCTGCACCAGTCTCTCAGACCCACTCCGCGCCGCAATCTTCCCAAACTTTTTTGTACCCCCTGTCATAGCCCCACCCCCGCACAGCGCCCCCTGTCATAGCCCCACCCCCGCACAGCGCCCCCTGTCATAGCCCCCCCCCCCCCCCCCGGCCGGCACAGTGCTCCCTGTCATAGCCGTCCCCGCACAGCGCCCCCTGTCATAGCCGCCCCGCACAGCGCCCCCTGTCATAGCCATCCATCCACAGGCCCTCCCAACTTGCCACCATCCAGGCACATTAGCAGTGCCCAGCTGACACTGCCGGTGCTTGGTGGGCACTGCCAGGTGCCAGGTGGGCATTGCCAATGGACGCTGCCCAGCCATGCACCTGACCACACAGAGGCTTCATTGGCCTCCAAGCTATCCAGTGTAACCATCGAGGCAGCTCTCCACAGGTGGAGATCAGCAATGATTCTTGCTGTTATTCTGCCGTGCCCAAAGGCCAGAAGATTCCGTGCACTGGGATTTGAACAGGCGATGCATATTTAAATGCTACTTAAGTATGCTGATTGGCCTGGTGGCCTTTCTGGGTGCGATCCGGTTTATGGCAGAAGAAAGGGACCAGGAGGATTCAAACTCTTTTTCCTCTGGTGTGAAACCCATTTTCAGTCCACACACTATCCCTGGATCCGTGTGATCCGCAGCCAGTGCGGAGAGGTGGGAAAATCGCCCTCCATGTTTCCAGAGTTGGTGCGGTAATGTTAACACTGCCCCAGTGCAGGGCTAATCTGGGTCACACCCTCCCTGCTTTGCATCGCGATGTGGGGGCTGGGAGAATCCCGGTGCTAACTGTGCTATGGCCCCTTCCTTGTGATTCTCCAGCCCGGCTGTGATTTGTATTTGATCAGACCAGAGAATCACATCTGTGGTTCTCAGATTGCCCTTAAACTCTTGGACAAAATTCCTAATCCGGAGGTGCATCGTGGAAGCACCACGGAAAAAAATGTTTATAACTTTTCCAAATTCTTCTTGTGCAGGATTTGGAATTTTATGACAAGGATAATATTCCTGAACAAGTGTACAAGGCAATAGGTGATATTGTGCAGCAGCCTGAGTTCCAGCCAGAAGTTGTGCGTGAGGCCAGTCAGGCAGTGGAATCCTTCAGTCTATGGATTAAAGCTGTGTACCAGTATGCCAGCATTGTTCGTGAGTATAGCCCATCCTTCGTCAATGAGTACCAATCACGTATCGAAGATGCGCAGATAAAACTCGGAATGCTGAGGAAACAAGCCTTTCAGAAGAAGGTGAAACTTGTTGAATTGATACAGGAAGACGGAGATGACTACTTATCAGACTCTGACTCTGTGACAGACCTCAGTGACGCAGAAGTCCTCAGCCTCCTCGAACAAAAGGAGCAGGACCTGCTTCGGAAACTGAAAGAGGAAGAAGAGCAATATTTAGCTGAGATAGAGGAATATCAGCGGAAATTGAAACACGCCGAAGATCTGATAAACGCACTAAACCCTCACCAGTTTGAGTGGGATGAAGACTTGAAGCAGTCAAAGGACAGAAAGATCACGGTTTCAGGAGACAGTTTACTGACAGCAGCTGCCATCGTTTATTTGGGCCCCTTTGAGGAAAAGATGAGGCAGGAACTCTTAAAAAAATGGAAAACGGCTTGTTTCACTGGCGAGTTAGACATGGAGCCAGAAGATGCTCGACAAGAACTGGTGAACTTACTGTCAGTGAAGACATCACCCACCTCTCAGGAAAAGATCACATCAGATAGTGACCATCACCAAACATCAAAATTCATCCCAACCCGGAGTGACTTCCTGATCCTGGACCTCCTCAGTTCAATGAGAGAGCAGTTAAGCTGGAACCAGGCTAAACTTCCAGTCAATGCCACAGCTAGAGTCAACGTTCTCCTTGCACGGAGCCTGATCAACTTCCGTTCATTCCCATGGCCACTCTTTATCGACCCAGATTACCAGTGTGAAATGTGGATGCAAGTCTTACAGCAGAGTGCTGGACTACAGCTGAGCAGAGAGGTGCTGGGAGTCCCAGGTACAGTCAACTCAGCATCACTAATCATCTTACTCTGAGCGCTGGGGAATCTTTGTGTGACACAATGTGGAAACACGAGGACACTTCATGTGTCCTGGCAGACCGTGTGTGTAGGAAATGTCTCCAGCAGTTTGAGCTGGGGCTTGAGGGGCAGATGGAGTCATTGTGCAGCATTAGGGAGGATTCCTCGACTGTACTTTCCAGGAGGCAGTGAGAGGTCCGGGTAGCAGGTGGGTCACCTCCCAAGTGCCAGGGGTTCAGGGCATCACAGAGAAGGTGCAGAATATCCTGCAGGGGAAAGGGAGGGAGTTTGAAGTTGGACACATTGGTACCAGTGACATGGAGAAGCCAGGTGCCAAGGGATTTGGACCAACTAGAAAAATGGGTTGAAAAATGGCAAATGGAATTTAACGCAGACAAGTGTGAGATATTGCACTTTGGAAGGACAAACCAAAGTAGAATGTACAGGGTAAATGGTAGGACTCTGAAGAGTGCAGTTGAACAGAGGGATCTGGGAATACAGGTACAGAATTCCCTAAAAGTGACGTCACAGGTGGATAGGGTCGTAAAGAGTGCCTTTGGTACATTGGCCTTTATAAATCGGAGTATCGAGTATAAAAGTTGGAGTGTTACGGTAAGGTTATATAAGTCATTGGTGAGGCCGAATTTGGAGTATTGTGTACAGTTTTGGTCACCTAGTTACAGGAAGGATGTAAATAAGGTTGAAAGAGTGCAGAGAAGGTTGACAAGGATGTTGCCGGGACTTGAGAAGCTGAGTTACAGAGAGAGAGATTGAATAGGTTGGGACTTTATTCCCTGGAGCGTAGAAGATTGAGGGGAGATTTGATAGAGGTGTATAAGATTTTGATGGGTATAGATAGAGTGAATGCAAGCAGGCTTTTTCCGCTGAGGCTAGGGAAGAAAAAAACCAGAGGGCACGGGTTAAGGGTGGAAGGAGAAAAGTTTAAAGGGAATATTAGGGGGGGCTTCTTCACGCAGAGAGTGGTGGGAGTGTGGAATGAGCTGCCGGATAAAGTGGTAAATGCGGGGTCACTTTTAACATTTAAGAAAAACTTGGACGGGTTCATGGATGAGAGGGGTGTGGAGGGATATGGTCCAAGTGCAGGTCAGTGGGACTAGGCATAAAATGGTTCGGCACAGACAAGAAGGGCCAAAAGGCCTGTTTCTGAGCTGTAATTTTCTATGGTTCTATGGTCCTCAGGTCAGATTTTCAGGGGTTAAGGAGGAAGTTAAGTAGGAACTCAGGGTTAGTAATTTCTGGATTACTCAGTGCCCTGAGTTAGCCAGAGTGGAAAGAGAAAGATCAGAAGGAGGAATGTTTGTCTTGGGGCGTGGTGCAGGAGGGAGGTGTTTAAATTCTAGTGGTGTTGGGATGAATTCCGGGGCAGAAGGCATGTATTCAACTGGGCCAGTTGCAAAGGAACAGCTGAATTAGGAGCAGAAGTAGGCAATTCAGCTCTTTGAGCCTGCTCTGCCATTCAATCAGATCATGGCTGATCTCTCCCTGGTCTCAAATCCACCTCATATCCCCTTTTTTATTAGAAAGCAGTAAGGAGAGATGATATCTTGGAGAGGCATCTAATGAAGCTTTGTGGGTAGAGCTTAGGAATAAAAAAGGGGCAGCCACATTGTTAGGTGTTTATTATAGACCCCCAGACAGTCAGAGCGATACTGAGGAACAAATGTGTGCTCAGTTTGTGGAGGTGTTTAAAAACAATAGCAATAGGGTTATTACCCAAGACAGATTTTTAATTGGGAATGGGTTGAAGGGTTATGGGGAGAAGGCAGGAGAATGGGGATGAGGAGCATATCAGCCATGATCGAATGGCGGAGCGGACTCGAGGGGCCGAATGGCCTAATTCTGCTCCTATATCTTATGAACTTATATTAGGTCATTTCAACTTTCCCAACGTTAACTGGGATATAAACAGTGTTAAGGGCTTGGATGGAGTAGATTTCTTGAAATGTGTACAGGAGAACTTTCCAGGCCAATATGTAGAAGGTCCAACAAGGGCAGGAGTGGTGCTGGACCCGATTCTGGGGAATGAAGCCGGACAGGTGGTTGAGGTGATGGTGGGGGAGCATTTTAGTGATAGCGATCACAACACGGTACAATTACAGCTTGTTATGGACAAGGAAATAGACAAGCTGCAAAAAACGTTTTGGATTGGAGGAGAATGGATTTTAGTAAAATAAGGCAGGATCTGGCCAGTACTGATGAAGGGTCATCCTGACTCAAAATGTCGGCTCTATTCTCTCTCCACAGATGCTGTCAGACCTGCTGAGATTTTCCAGCATTTTCTGTTTTTATTTCTGACCAAGGTAGACTGAGAACACCGATTAAAGGGACCAAGGGGACAATCTGTGGGTGGAGCCAGAGAATATTGGTAGAGTGTTGAATGAATACTTCACATCCGTCTTCACCCAAGAGAATGAGGACAATGGTGTGGAATTCAGGGAGAGAGACTGTGAGGTTCTTGAGCAAATTGACACAGGGAAGGACAAGGTATTGGAGGTGTTGCCAGCCTTAAGTGGATAAATCTCCAGGTCCGGATGAATTGTGCCCCAGGCTGCTGTGGGAGGCAAGGGAGGAGATTGCAGGGGCTCTGAACTAAATTTTCAATTCCCCCCTGGCCACGGGGGAGGTGCCAGATGATTGGAGAACAGCAAATGTGGTTCCACTGTTTAAGAAGGGTTGTAGAGATAAACCAAGGATCTACAGACCAGTGAGTCTCATGTCAGTGGCAGGGAAACTATTGGAGAAACTTCTGAAGGAGAGCATCTATCTCCACTTGGAGAGGCAAAGCTTGATAAGGGATAATCAGCACGGCTTTGTTAGAGGGAGCTCATGTCGAAAAAATTTGATGGAATTTTTGAGGAGGTGACCAGGTGTGTAGATGAGGGTAGTGAAGTTGAAAAGTATTGAAATCAAATCAAATCAAATCTTCCCCAGATGCAGACATTATCGGCACAGTGGCACAGTGGTTAGCACTGCTGCCTTACAGCGCCAGGGACCTGAGTTCAATTCCTGGCTTGGGTTACTGTCTGTGTGGAGTTTGCATGTTCTCCCCGTGTTTGCGTGGGTTTCCTCTGGGTGCTCTGGTTTCCTCCCATAGTCTGAAAGACATGCTGGTTAGGTGCATTGGCCCCAAACAGGCGCCGGAGTGTGGCAACTAGGGAATTTCACAATAACTTCATTTCAGTGTTAATGTAAGACTTACTTGTGACTAATAAATAAACTTTGAAAAAAGGTACAGGGGAGTGCCAGAGGATTTGAGAGTGGGTATTGAGAGAACCTTATCCAAGAAATAATGTTAATATATTGAGTAACTACAGAGCAGTCACTTTAACATCAGTGGTGGGTAAGGTTTTAGAAACAGCAATCAGGGAGAAATTCACCAGGTAGTGCGAGAGATTTGAGAGCCAGTGTGGATTTGTACAGGACTGATTGTGTTTGACTAATTGTATTTTTTGATGAAGTTACAGAGAAGGTTAATGAAGGGAATGCGGTGGATGTTGTGTATATGGATTTGAAGAAAGCCTTTGAAAAAGATTCACACGAAAAGCTGGTTTATAAAATTGAGCTTCATGGAAGCTCAATATAAAATAATTGGCTTCAGGACAGAAACCAGCGATTTGTGGTGAATAAGAACATAAGAAATAGGAGCAGGAGTAGGCTATCTGGCCCCCCAAGCCTGCTCCGCCATTCAATAAGATCATGGCTGATCTGATAGTGGGTTCAGTTCCACTTACCCGCCCGCTCACCATAACCCTTAATTCCCTTAATGGTTAAAAATCTATCTGTGACTTAAACACATTTAACGAGGTAGCCTCTACTGCTTCATTGGGCAGAGAATTCCAAAGATTCACTACCCTCTGGGAGAAGAAGTTCCTCCTCAACTCTGTTCTAAATTGACTCCCCCGTATTTTGAGGCTATGCCCCCTAGTTCTTGTTTCCATTGTAAGTGGAAATAACCTCGCTGCTTCTATCCTGTCCAGCCCCTTCATTATCTTATATGTCTCCATAAGATCTCCCCTCAACCTTCTAAACTCCAATGAGTACAGGCCCAGTCTACTCAATCTCTCCTCATAAGCTAACCCCTCATCTCCGGAATCAACCTGGTGAACCTTCTCTGTACCCCCTCCAAAGCTAATACATCCTTTCTTAAATAAGGGGACCAAAATTGTACACAGTACTCTAGGTGCGGCCTCACCAGTACCCTGTACAGTTGCAGCATGACCTCCCTGCTTTTATACTCCATCCCTCTCGTGATAAAGGCCAACATTCCCAGTTGGTTATTTTGTTCAGACGGGAGGAGGGTGGATAGTGCTGTTCCCTAAAGCTCAGACCACTGCTTTGTTGATCTTTAGAAATGGCTTGGATACTGGAACACAGAGTAACATTTCACAGTTTGCTGAGGGTAGCACCAATCAATGGTAAGATGTCCTAGACAGGCTGGGCAGGCAAGTGACCGCTGGAATAAAAACAGAAAATGCTGCAAATAGTCAGCAGCTCTGGCAGCATCTTTGGAAAGAGAAACAGAGTTAATGTCTGATGTCAAGTATCGCTTCCTCAGAACTGTTGGCATTAAAAAGAATTTAGAATGTCAGGAGATGCATTTTGGTAGAAGGGATATGGAGAGGCTGTATAGACTTAATGCGACAGTTCTATAGCATTACAGGAACAGAGGGACCAGAAGGTAGCAGGGCATATTGAGAGAATAGTGAGCAAAGAATATGGGATCTTGGGCTTCATAAATAGATGTGGAGATATCAGCGTTGGACTGGGGTGGACACAGTATCACAACACCAGGTTAAAGTCCAACAGGTTTATTTGGAATCATGCTTTCAGAGCACTGCTCCTTCATCAGGTGAATGGAGAGGTAGGTTCATAAACACGGCATATATAGACACAGATACAATTACAAAATAATGATTGCAATGCGAGTCTCAGCAGGTAATCAAGTCTTTACAGGTACAGTCAATAGAAGTGGAGAGAGAGATAGTCACAGGTTAAAGAGGTGTGAATTGTCTCAAGCCAGGACAGTTAGTAGGAATTTGCAAGCCCAGGCCAAATGGTGGGGGTTACAAATAGTGTGACATGAACCCAAGATCCCGGTTGAGGCCGTCCTCATGTGTGCGGAACTTGGCTCTCAGTTTCTGCTCAGCGACTCTGTGTTGTCGTGTGTCGCGAAGGCCGCCTTGGAGAACACTTACCCGAAGATCAGAGGCTGAATGCCCGTGACCGCTGAAGTGTTCCCCGACTGGAAGGGAACACTCCTGCGTGGTGATTGTCGAGCGGTGTCCATTCATCCGTTGTCGTAGTGTCTGCATGGTCTCGCTGATGTGCCACGCCTCGGGACATCCTTTCCTGCAGCGTAGGAATATTATGAGCCTTGTCAAAAAGAGAAAGGAAGCATTCGTAAGGCTTAGGACAGATGAAGCCCTTGAAGAATATAAAGAACGCAAGAAGGAACTTAAGGAAGGAGTTAGGAGGGTTAAAAGAGGTCATGAAAAATCCTTGGCAAACAGGATTAAGGAAAATTCTAAGGCATTTTATACGTATGTAAAGAGTAAGAGGGTAGTCAGGGAAAGGGTTGGTCCACTCAAGGATAGTGCAGGGAATCTGTGCATAGAACCAGAGGAAACAGGTGAGATACTAAATGAATACTTTGCCTCAGTATTCATCAAAGAGAGGGACTTGGTGGATGAGGAGCCAAGGGTAGAATGTGTAGATATTCTGGGTCATGTCGATATCAAAAAGGAGAAGGTGTTGGGTGTTTTAAAAAACATTAAAGTAGATAAGTCCCCAGGGCCTGATGGGATCTACCCCAGAATACTGAGGGAGGCAAGGGAGGAAATTGCTGGGGCCTTGACAGAAATCTTTGTATCCTCACTGGTTACAGGTGAAGTTCCAGAGGACTGGAGAATAGCCAATGTTGTTCCATTGTTTAAGAAGGGCAGCAGGGATAATCCAGGAAATTATAGGCCAGTGAGCCTTATGTCAGTGGTAGGGAAATTATTGGAAAAGATTCTTAGGGACAGGGTTTCCTCACATGTGGCAACAAATGGACGTATTAGTGATAGCATGGTTTTGTGAAGGAGAGGTTGTGCCTCACTAACTTGATTGAGTCTTTCGAGGAAGTGACGAAGATGATAGATGAGGGAAAGGCAGTGGATGTTGGATACATGGACTTCAGTAAAGCCTTTGACAAGGTACCTCATGGTAGACTGGTATGAAAGATGAAGTCACATGGGATCAGAGGAGAACTGGCAAGGTGAATACAGAACTAGCTTGGCCATAGAAGACAGAGGGTAGCAGTAGAGGGGCGCTTTTCTGAATGGAAGACTGTGACTGTGAATACTTTGCATCGGTATTCACGAAGGAGAGGGACGTGTTAACCGGGAGTGTCTCGGAGGGAGGTGTTGACCCGTTAGAGAAAATCTCCATTACGAGGGAGGAAGTGTTAAGTTTTTTAGGGAACATTAAAACTGACAAATCCCCAGGGCCTGATGGCAGCTATCCTAGACTGCTCAGGGAGACGAGAGATGAAATTGCTGGGCCTCTCACGGAAATCTTTGTCGCTTCTTTGGACACAGGTGAGGTCCCTGAGGATTGGAGGATAGCGAATGTGGTCCCGTTGCTTAAGAAGGGTAGCAGGGATAACCCAGGAAATTATAGGCCGGTCAGCTTGACATCCGTGATAGGGAAGTTGTTGGAGAGGATTCTTAGAGACAGGATGTATGTGCATTTAGAACGGAACAATCTCATTAGTGACAGACAGCATGGTTTTGTAAGAGGGAGGTCGTGCCTTACAAATTTGGTGGAGTTTTTTGAGGAAGTGACAAAAACGGTTGACGAAGGAAGGGCCGTGGATGTCGTCTATATGGATTTCAGTAAGGCATTTGACAAAGTCCCACATGGCAGGTTGGTTAAGAAGGTTAAGGCTCATGGGATACAAGGAGAAGTGGCTAGATGGGTGGAGAACTGGCTTGGCCATAGGAGACAGAGGGCAGTGATCAAAGGGTCTTTTTCCGGCTGGAGTTCTGTGACCAGTGGTGTTCCGCAGGGCTCTGTACTGGGAGAGCTATCCTCTGCTATTTGTGATATATATAAATGATTTGGAAGAAGGTGTAACTGGTGTTATCAGCAAGTTTGCGGATGACACGAAGATGGCTGGACTTGCAGATAGCGATGAGCATTGTCGGGCAATACAGCAGGATATAGATAGGCTGGAAAATTGGGCGGAGAGGTGGCAGATGGAGTTTAATCCGGATAAATGCGAAGTGATGCATTTTGGAAGAAATAATGTAGGGAGGAGTTATACAATAAATGGCAGAGTCATCAGGAGTATAGAAACACAGAGGGACCTAGGTGTGCAAGTCCACAAATCCTTGAAGGTGGCAACACAGGTGGAGAAGGTGGTGAAGAAGGCATATGGTATGCCTCCCTTATAGGACGGGGTATAGAGTATAAAAGCTGGAGTCTGATGATGCAGCTGTATAGAACACTGGTTAGGCCACATTTGGAGTACTGCGTCCAGTTCTGGTCACCGCACTACCAGAAGGACGTGGAGGCGTTAGAGAGAGTGCAGAGAAGGTTTACCAGGATGTTGCCTGGTATGGAGGGTCTTAGCTATGAGGAGAGATTGGGTAAACTGGGGTTGTTCTCCCTGGAAAGACGGAGAATGAGGGGAGATCTAATAGAGGTGTACAAGATTATGAAGGGGATAGAGAGGGTGAACGGCGGGAAGCTTTTTCCCAGATCAGAAGTGACGATCACGAGGGGTCACAGGCTCAAGGTGAGAGGGGTGAAGTATAACTCAGATATTAGAGGGATGTTTTTTACACAGAGGGTAGTGGGGGCCTGGAATGTGCTGCCAAGTAGGGTGGTGGAGGCAGGCATGCTGACATCGTTTAAGACTTCGATGTTGTGGCTATTTCAGAGACATGGATAGAGCAGGGGCAGGAATGGATGCTGCAGGTCCCGGGGTTCAAATGTTTTAGTCGAAGTAGGGAAGGAGGTAGAAGAGGGGGAGGGGTAGCATTATTGGTCAGAGATTGTATCACAGTGTCAGAGAGGAGGTTTGATGAGGACTTATCTGTTGAGGTAGTATGGGCGGAGATTAGAAATAGGAGAGGAGAGGTCACCCTGTTGGGAGTCTTTTATAGACCTCCTAAAAGTTCTAGAGAGGTTGAGGAAAGGATTGCGGAGTCAATCCTGCTTAGGAGTGAAAGTAATAGGGCAATTGTTATGGGGGATTTTAACTTGACTAATATTGACTGGAATTGTTATAGCTCTAGCTCGTTAGAGGGGTCAGTTTTTGTTCAAAGCGTGCAGGAAGGTTTTTTGACTCAGTATGTAGACAGGCCAACTAGAGGTGAGGCTATATTGGATCTGGTGCTGGGAAATGAGCCAGACCAGGTGCTAGACTTGGAAGTTGGTGTGCATTTTGGTGATAGTGACCACAATTCGGTTACGTTCACCTTAGTGATGGAAAGGGATAGGCATGAACCTCGGGCCAGTGGTTTTAGCTGGGGGAAGGGTAATTATGAAGCTATTAGGAGAGAATTAGGAAACATAGGTTGGACTAGGAGATTACAGGGACTGGGAACGTCCGACATGTGGAGTTTTTTCAAGGAGCAGCTACTGCGAGTCTGTGATAGGTATGTCCCTGTCAGGCAAGGAGGAATTGGTAGGGCTAGGGAACCGTGGTGCACCAAAAAAGTTTCTTTGTTGGTTAAAAAGAAAAAGGAGGCTTATGTTCGGATGAGACGTGAGCACTCGGGTAGTGCACTAGAAAGCTTTAGATTGGCTAAGAGGGAGTTGAAGAGCGAGCTTAGAAGGGCTAAAAGGGGACATGAGAAGACTTTGGCGGATAGGGTTAAAGAGAATCCTAAGGCGTTCTATAGGTATGTCAAGAACAGAAGGTTGGTTAGGGCAAGTTTAGGGCCAGTTATAGATGGCAGAGGGAAGTTATGTGTGGAACCGGAGGAGATTGGTGAAGCATTGAACCAATATTTCTCTTCGGTGTTCACGCAAGGGGACATGAATATAGCTGAGGAGGACACTGGGTTGCAGGGGAGTAGAATAGACAGTATTACAGTTGATAAGGAGGATGTGCAGGATATTCTGGAGGGTCTGAAAATAGATAAATCCCCTGGTCCGGATGGGATTTATCCAAGGATTCTCTGGGAGGCAAGAGAAGTGATTGCAGAGCCTCTGGCTCTGATCTTCAGGTCGTCGTTGGCCTCTGGTATAGTACCAGAAGATTGGAGGTTAGCGAATGTTGTCCCATTGTTTAAGAAGGGGAACAGAGACTTCCCCGGGAATTATAGACCGGTGAGTCTCACTTCTGTTGTCGGCAAGATGTTGGAAAAAATTATAAGGGATAGGATTTATAGTTATTTGGAGAGTAATGAATTGATAGGTGATAGTCAGCATGGTTTTGTGGCAGGTAGGTCGTGCCTTACTAACCTTATTGAGTTTTTTGAGAAAGTGACCAAGGAGGTGGATGGGGGCAAGGCAGTGGACGTGGCATATATGGATTTTAGTAAGGCGTTTGATAAGGTTCACCATGGTAGGCTTCTACAGAAAATGCAGATGTATGGGATTGGGGGTGATCTAGGAAATTGGATCAGGAATTGGCTAGCGGATAGGAAACAGAGGGTGGTGGTTGATAGTAAATATTCATCATGGAGTGCGGTTACAAGTGGTGTACCTCAGGGATCTGTTTTGGGGCCACTGCTGTTTGTAATATTTATTAATGATCTGGATGAGGGTATAGTTGGGTGGATTAGCAAATTTGCTGATGACACCAAAGTCGGTGGTGTGGTAGACAGTGAGGAAGGGTGTCGTAGTTTGCAGGAAGACTTAGACAGGTTGCAAAGTTGGGCCGAGAGGTGGCGGATGGAGTTTAATGCGGAGAAGTGTGAGGTAATTCACTTTGGTAGGAATAACAGATGTGTTGAGTATAGGGCTAACGGGAGGACTTTGAATAGTGTGGAGGAGCAGAGGGATCTAGGTGTATGTGTGCATAGATCCCTGAAAGTTGGGAATCAAGTAGATAAGGTTGTTAAGAAGGCATATGGTGTCTTGGCGTTTATTGGTAGGGGGATTGAATTTAGGAGTCGTAGCGTTATGTTGCAACTGTACACAACTCTGGTGCGGCCGCACTTGGAGTACTGTGTGCAGTTCTGGTCCCCACATTACAGGAAGGATGTGGAGGCTTTGGAGAGGGTGCAGAGGAGGTTTACCAGGATGTTGCCTGGTATGGAGGGGAAATCCTATGAGGAGAGGCTGAGGGATTTGGGATTGTTTTCGCTGGAAAGGCGGCGGCTAAGAGGGGATCTTATTGAAACATATAAGATGATTAGAGGTTTAGATAGGGTGGATAGTGATAGCCTTTTTCCTCTGATGGAGAAATCCAGCACGAGGGGGCATGGCTTTAAATTGAGGGGGGGTAGTTATAGAACCGATGTCAGGGGTAGGTTCTTTACCCAGAGGGTGGTGAGGGATTGGAATGCCCTGCCAGCATCAGTTGTAAATGCGCCTAGTTTGGGGGCGTTTAAGAGATCCGTAGATAGGTTCATGGACGAAAAGAAATTGGTTTAGGTTGGAGGGTCACAGTTTTTTTTTAACTGGTCGGTGCAACATCGTGGGCCGAAGGGCCTGTTCTGCGCTGTAATGTTCTATGTTCTATGTTCTATGTTCTAAGACTTACCTGGATAGTCACATGAGCAGCCTGGGAATGGAGGGATACAAATGATTGGTGTAGTTGGACCAAGGAGCGGCACAGGCTTGGAGGGCCGAAGGGCCTGTTTCCTGTGCTCTACTGTTCTTTGTTCTTTGTTAGTGACTAGCGGTGTTCCACAGGGATCAGTTCTAGGACCTTTGTTGTTCTTGGTATATATAAATGATTTGGAGGAAAATGTAGCTGGTCTAATTAGTAAGTTCGCAGACGACACAAAAATTGGTGGAGTTGCGGATAGTGAAGAGGATTGTCAGAGGATACAGCAAGATATAGACCGGTTGGAGACTTGGGCGGAGAAATGGCAGATGGAGTTTAATCCGGACAAGTGTGAGATAATGCATTTTGGAAGGTCCAATGCATGTAGGAATTATACAGTAAATGGTAGAACCTTTAGAGTATTGACAGGCAGAGAGATCTGGGCGTACATGTCCACCGATCACTGAAAGTGGCAACACAGGTGGATAAGGTAGTCAAGAAGGCATACGGCATGCTTGCTTTCATTGGTCGGGGCATTGAGTATAAAAATTGGCAGGTCATGCTGCAGCTGTACAGAACTTTAGTTAGGCTCATTTAGAATATTGTCTACAATTGTGGTCGCCACACTACCAGAAGGATGTGGATGCTTTGGAGATGGTACGGAAGAGGTTTACCAGGATGTTTCCTGATCTGGAGGGTATTAGCTATGAGGAGAGGTTGGATAAACTCGGTTTGTTCTCACTGGAACGACGGAGGTTGAGGGGTGACACGATAGAGGATGACAAGATTATGAGTGGCATGGACAGAGTGGATAGTCAGATGCTCTTTCCTCGGGTAGAAAAGTCAAGTACTCGGGGACATAGGTTTAAGGTGCATGGGGAAAAGTTTAGAGGAGATGTGCGAGGCAATTTTTTTAACCTGTGATTATCCCTCTCTCCACTCACATTGTCTGTACCTGTAAAGACTTGATTACCTGAAAAGACTCGCATTCCAACCATTACCTTGCAATTGTGTCTTTGTCTATATATGCCATGTTTGTGAAACCTACCTCACCACTCACCTGATGAAGGAGCTGTGCTCTGAAAGCTCATGATTCTTGGACTGTAACCTGGTGCTGTGAGACTTCTTTCTGTTTATAAATAGAGGCATTGAGCTCAAAAGCAGGGACGTTTTGCTCTGGTTAGACACCAACTGGAATAGTGTGTCCAATTCTGGTCACCACATTGTAGGAAGGATGTGAGGGTCCTTGTGGAGATTTACTAGAATGGTGCTCAGAGCACATCTGATGTTCAATGCTTGAATATTCTAAATCCCAGAAGGGAAGTTTGAAATGCTTGCTCTCAATTTTATTTTTGCAATTTGGTATAATGCGAGGTAAAATGTGATTAACAGTGAACAATGTTCCAGATGTTTTTGACATGAACCCAAGGCGGCCTTCAAGACACACAACGCAGAATTGCCGAGCAGAAACTGATAGCCAAGTTCTGCACACATGAGGACGGCCTCAACCGGGATCTTGGGTTCATTCACACTATGTGTAATCCCCACCATTTGGCCTGGACTTGCAAAATCCTACAAACTGTCCTGGCTTGAGTCAATTCACACCTCCTTAACCTGTGATTATCCCTCTCTCCACTTGTATTGTCTGTACCTGTAAAGACTTGCATTCCAATCATTATCTTGCAATTGCATCTGTCTATATATGCCCTGTTTGTGAACCCAGCTATTCATTCACCTGATGAAGGAGCAGCGCTCCAAAAGCTCGTGATTCCAAATAAACCTGTTGGACTTTAACCTGGTGTTGTGAGACTTCTTACTGTGCCCACCCCAGTCCAACACTGGCATCTCCACACCATAACTAGAAGTACAATTAACTACCCTGATTGTTATACATAGTATCATTACATTTACCCAGTTGCAAATCCCTCTAGGTTCCTAACTTCAGAGCTAAATCCCCCAGTCAACATCCCATAGCTTTTAAAATGAAAAGCAAAATCCAGCAATAGTTACCACACCAGGACCTCACTTCTTTCAGTCTTGCTTCCAATTTAGGATAGAACAGTTGGTTTATCAAGCAGACTTTTCTCCAAACACAGTTTGTTGGGGAGTTGACAGAGCTTCCTGCTGTGGGTTGAATTCTCAAAAACAGCTAACTTGCAGAGGGTGAAATTGCCTCTGATATACTGGCTTCTCAGAAGTTACCTTCATTACCTTCATTTCATGGGTTCATCTTTTAGAATGTAATTGCGAAATTCACATCCCGGCCGGAATTTTACCACCCCGCCCGCCACGGGAATCGGAGCAGGCAATGGGCGGAGCATGGGAAGGTCCGTTGATCTTGGGCGGGAATTTGTGGTTTCCAGACACGCGAGTCCATAAAATCCCACCCCTAATCTGTCCTTTGAACTTTTACCATCTTTACTCAAACTCTTGACTTCTATCCTCCATCATTTCCAATGTGCCCAAGGTAAACATCTGCTTACAGTGTTGCTGGGCTAATCAATGTCTCAAAACATTGGTTCCAACAACCCAGCCAACCTGTCACTACTACAGTTCCCATTTTAAAACAGTTTGATCTTTTAAAACAACATATACCCACCAGAGCGCATTGCCTTCCTTTCCATGTTATCACAATTTCCGAAACCTCCCTCATTTTTAAAAATGAAGCATCAGAATTGAGAAGACCATTTTATTCCCCAACCATTTCCCACTGGATCTCCTTATTTCCAATTACAAACCCATTTTCATTTCATCCACAATTTCCTAATGGTTCCAGGGATTAAGGATTTTAGCTCCAAGGTTCAGTTGGAGAAGTTGAGTGCTCTGGAGGAAAGGAGGTGGGGTGGGGGGAGGCGAGGGGGGGGAGGTGGGTGGTGGTGGTGGGGAGGGGTGGGATTTGATAGAGGTGGACAAGATTATGACAGGTTTAAAGAACAAAGAACAATACAGCACAGGAACAGGCCCTTCGGCCCTCCAAGCCCGCACCACTCATGTGCCCAACTAGACCATCCGTTTGTATCCCTCTATTCGCAGTCTGTTCATGTGGCTATCTAGATAAGTCTTAAACGATCCCATCGTGTCCGCCTCAATCACCTTGCTTGGCAGTGCATTCCAGGCCCCCACCACCCTGTGTGTAAAATACGTCCCCCTGACATCTATGTTGAACCTTGCCCCCCTCACCTTGAACCGTGACCCCTTGTGTTTGTCACCTCCGACTTGGGAAAAAGCTTCCCACTGTTCACCCTATCTATGCCCTTCATAATTTTAAACACCTCTATTAGGTCGCCCCTCATCCTCCGTCTTTCCAGGGAGAACAACCCCAGTTTACCCAATCTCTCCTCATAGCTAAGACCCTCCATACCAGGCAACATCCTGGTAAACCTCCTCTGCACTCTCTCCAAAGCCTCCACGTCCTTCTGGTAGTGTGACGACCAGAACTGGACGCAGTATTCCAAAAGCTGGTTCTATACAGCTGCAACATCATATGCCAACTTTTATATTCTATGCCCCGTCCAATAAAGGCAAGCATACCATATGCCTTCTTGACCACCCTCTCCACCTGTGCTGCCACCTTTAAGGATCTGTGGACTTGTACACCCAGGTCCCTCTGTGTGTCTATATACACACAGATTAGATGAGGCAAAGAAAGAAACACTGTTTCCATTAGCAGTCCAACGCAGGTTCAAGACAGCAGCTCACCACCACCTTCACAAGAGTAATGAGGGATGGGCAATAAACGGTCTCAATACTGAATCGCCCCCAATCTCAGGACTATGTAGTTTATGCCTCTTCAGCTGATCTTTCCCCGCCCAGTAAGTGTGGCAAAGTCTGATGGAGGAGTTAGCCAGAGTGGTTTCACTGAGCTTTTCCATCTGTACTCACCGCTGAGTGTGAGGAGAGCGGTGAATGAGTAGGAAGATTAATCAGGCTTTCATTTAATTATTCACCCATCATTATTATTCCCAGAACTCAACAAATTCTGCAATTCATCTACCCCAATCATAAGTGAATACGTTTCATTTTAACGTGAGTTTGATGGGTTTGCTAATTAGATTAACATAAAAGGGTTTCACTATAAAGGATGTTTATTATAATTTTGCTGCACTGGTGATTAAAGCTGTTTTATTATAATTGGGTTCCATTTCTGGGAAGGTTTATTGTAATAAAGGATACATCTAAGTTTTGCAGAGACATCATTTTATGAGGGATTGTTATCGAGTTATAATATATGATATATCCACAGAATGAGTTGTGTTACAAATGTAGTTTCTTATGAAAAAGATTATGCTGTTGGGTGTGACTAATAAAACTGGGGTCGTTTTATTGTCAATTTAGACGAAAGTCTTTTTTCTGAGGAGGAAGAGGTCTCCAGAACTGTCATGACGGTGGAATCAATGACACCCAAAATCTCAGGTGACATTCTGGACGAAATGAGTCCCGCAGAGGATGAGCAGATTGACTGGGTTCTTGAGCCGATAACAGAGGAACCACCCAATAATCTTTGGGTCCATTGCATCACTGCAGAGAACCTGGACCGTATTCTGCTGACTGCAGCTTGTAAAGGTGAGGGACTGCAGGCAACACAAACTCTGCCTTCAATCTCAGTCCACCAAAGCTCCAAATGCTTCAAGGCAGAGCTGATAGGGAGCATGTATTACAGGATGTGATACGAAATTTCTTCAATGACCTTCCCTCCTTCGGAAGGTCAGGAATGGGGATGTTCACTGATGATTGCATAATGTTTTGAAATGGAGGGCATTTAGCGATGGGTAATGAATGCTGGCCCAGCCAGCGATACCCACATCCCGTAACAAAGACAGAGCCTGCTCTGCCATTCAAGCAGATCATGGCTGATCTCTCCCTGGTCTGAGACCAGGGAGGTCACCACCCATCTGTTCCTCATATTCCTCTTTTCCTTTTTTTATTAGGAATATATCTATCTCCTTCTTGAAACCATTCAATGATTCAGACTCCACCGCGCTCTGGGGCAGAGTTCCACAAACTCACCACCCTCTGCGAGAAGTCGTTCCTCCTCATCTCAGTTTTAAATCTACCGCCTCTCAACCTATCCCTGTGACCTCTTGTTCCAGATTGCAGCATAAGAGGAAACATTTGGTCTACGTTTACTTTATCAATCCCTTTTAGTATTTTATAGACCTCGATCAGATCCCCTCTCATCCTGCTAAACTCCAGCGAGTATAAACCCAAACTGTTTAATCTCTCCTCATACGTCAACCCCTTCATCCCCGGAATCAATCTGGTGAACCTTCTCTGAACTGCCTCCAATGCCACCACATCCTTCCTGAAATGAGGAGACCAAAACTGGATGCAATACTCCAGATGTGGCCTCACCAACACCCTGTACAATTGCAGCAACACTTCTCTACTTTTATATTCCAGTCCCTTTCAATAAATACCAACATTCTATTTGCCTTTTTTAATTACGTGCTGCACCTGCAAAGCGACTTTCTGCGATTCATGAACACAGACAACCAGATCCCTCTGCCCCAATGCATTTTGAATCTACTTTCTATTTAGGTAATAATTTGTCTTTCTATTTTTTCAGCCAATGGCGTTCTCTCAGAATAAAGGGGTGTCAATTGAAGACTGAGATGAGGAATTCCTTCTCCCAGAGGGTTGAGAGTCTTTGGAACTCCTTGTCACAGAGAGCTGTGGGGACAGAGTCCTTGTGTAGATTTAAGGTTGAGATTGATAGATTTTTGATCAGTAAGAGAATCAAGGGTTACGGGAAAAGAGCAGGAGAGTGGATGTGAGGAATGTCGGATCAGCCATGATCCTATTGAATGGTGGAACAGGCTTGAGGAGCTGAATGGCCCACTCCTGTTCCTTCTTCTTATGGTCTTATGGCCACACTAATGCCAGGCAATGACCCATTCCAACACGAGAGAATCTAACCATTGCCCCTTGACATTCAATGGCATTGCCATCGCTGAATCCTCCACTATCAACATTCAACATGGTTTAGTTGACCAGAAACTAAACTGGACCCAGCCATATAAATAATGTGGCTACAGTATCAAAGGGTGGAAACTCAATGGTGAGTAACTCACCTCCTGACTCCCCAAAGTCCACCATCGACAAGTTGCAGGTCAGGAGTGTGATGGAACAGAAGAAATAGAAACCCTACAGTACAGAAAGAGGCCATTCGGCCCATTGAGTCTGCACCGACCACAATCCCACCCAGGCCCTATCCCTACATATTTACCCACTAATCCCTCTAACCTATGCATCTCAGGACACTAAGGGGCAATTTTAGCATGGCCAATCAACCTAACCCACACATCTTTGGACTCTCCACTTGCCTGGATGGGTGCAGTTCCAACAACACACAAGAAGCTCAACATCATCCAGGACAAAGCAGCCCCGCTTTATTGGCACCCCATTCACTACCTTAAATATTCACTCCCACCGATGTACAGTGGAAGCTGTGTGTACCATCTGCAAGATGCAGCAACTCACCAAGGCTGTTTAGGCAACACCTTCCAAACCCACAACCTTTGTCATCTCGAGGGACAAGGGCAGCAGATACCTGGGAACACCACGACCTGGAAGTTCCCCTCCAAGCCACTCGCCATCCTGACTTGGAAATATATCACAGTTTCTTCACTGAGGCGGGGTCAAAATCCTGGAACTCCTTCCCTAACAGCACTGTGGGGTACCTACACCCACATGGACTGCAGCCATTCAAGAAGGTAGCTCACCACCACCTTCTCAAGGGACAATTAGGCATGGGGAACAAATGCTGGTCTAACCAGCGATGCTCACATCATGTAAATGAATTTAAAAAACAAATGAAACAGGTGTTTAGGTTGAGCTAGGTTGAGGTTTGGGTTGAGGTTTGGTCTGGACTGACTGATTTACCCTCTCTTTGTGTAAATAATGGGTTTTAAAATATCTTTCAGGAATTGCAGTCTTGGTGACTCATGTTGAACAAGGGCCCCTCACCCCAGTTCTAAAGAAGCTGCTGAGAGTTCAGGCCTGGTGGAGTGACCAAGGCCCCTGGGACTTAACCTTTGGAAACCAGCACTTTGAGGTCAAGCCAACATTCCGCCTCTACCTGAGCACCACACTGCCTATCAGGATAATCACAACAGGTAAATCCCACCCCAATCCTCCTCTCAGCTCTCTGTGAGCCTCTCCTCTCACATTCAGATGACAGAATGTCACTCATCTTCCTCCAGCTGCCCACTCAGTCTGCATTGGGCTGACATTCACATTTGATTTGATTGGATTGGATTTATTATTGTCACATGTATGAGTATATAGTGAAAAGTATTGTTTCTTGCGCGCTAGACAGTCATAACAGACCATTATAGGGATGGTGATGGCCTAATGGTATTATCGCTAGACTATTAATCCAGAAACTCAGATAATATTGTGGGGACTCGTGTTCGAATCCCACCACAGCAGATGGTGGAATTTGAATTCAATTAAAAATATCTGGAGTTAAGTATCTACTGATGACCATGAAACGTAGAAACATAGAAAACTACAGCACAAAACAGGCCCTTCGGCCCCACAAGTTGTGCCGAATATATCCCTACCTTTTAGGCCTACCTATAAACCTCCATCCTATTAAGTCCCATGTACTCATCCAGGAGTCTCTTAAAAGACCCTATTGAGTTTGCCTCCACCACCACTGACGGCAGCCGATTCCACTCGCCCACCACCCTCTGTGTGAAAAACTTACCCCTAACATTTCCCCTGTACCTATCCCCCAGCACCTTAAACCTGTGTCCTCTCGTAGCAGACATTTCCACCCTGGGAAAAAGCCTCTGAGAGTCCACCCGATCTATGCCTCTCAACATCTTATATACCTCTATAAGGTCTCCTCTCATCCTACGTCTCTCCAAGGAGAAAAGACCGAGCTCCCTCTGCCTATCCTCATAAGGCATGCCACTCAATCCAGACAACATCCTTGTAAATCTCCTCTGCACCCTTTCAATCTTTTCCACATCCTTTCTGTAATGAGGCGACCAGAACTGAGCACAGTACTCCAAATGGGGTCTGACGACGGTCTTATATAGCTGCATCATTATCCCCAGACTCCTAATCTCAATCCCTCGATTGATAAAGACCAGCACACCATACGCCTTCTTAACCACCTCCTCCACCTGCGGGGCCGATTTTAGAGTCCTATGGACCCGGACCCCAAGGTCCTTCTGATCCTCCACAGTACTAAGAGTCTTTCCCTTTAGTCCCTTCTTTAGTCCCTTCCTACAAGTCGTATACTCATCTAGATCCCTATCTTCGCCAAGCTCTCTGAATCTTTTGTACGCTTTCCTTTTCTTCTCGACTAGGTCCTGCACAGCGTTCGTGCACCATGGTTCCTTTAACCTTACAACTCCTCCCTGTCTGCTCGGAACATTGTCCTGTAGAACCCTAGACAGACATTCCTTGAAAAACTGCCACCTCTCTTCAGTACATTTCCCCGAGAATACCTCCTTCCAATTTACTCCTCTAATTTGCTGCCTTATGTCTTCATATTTCCCCTGACTCCATATAAACCCTTTCCTAGCTTGCCTGATCCTCTCTTTTTCCAATGCAAGCATAAAGGAGATAGAGTTATGATCGCTATCCCCAAGATGCTCTCCCACTGAGAGATCTGACACCTGTCCAGGCTCATTGGTCAGTATCAGATCAAGTACAGCCTCTCCTCTTGTAGGCTTGTCCACATGCTGTGTCAGGAAACCCTCCTGAACACACGTAACGAACTCCTCCCCATCCAATCCCCTTACCCTAGGGATATTCCAATCTATGTTTGGGAAATTAAAGTCTCCCATCACAACAACTCTGCTATTATTGCAACTCTCCAGGATCTGTTTCCCTATCTGCTCCTCCACCTCCCTGTCACTATTGAGCGGCCTATAGAAAACTCCCAGCAAAGTGATCGACCCCTTCCCACTCCGAACTTCCACCCACAGAGACTCTGTAGACAATCCAACAATTGTCAATTGTTGGAAAAACCCATCTGGTTCACTAATATCCTTTAGGGAAGGAAATCTGCCATTCTTACCTGGTCTGGCCTACATGAAACTCCAGAGCCACAGCAATGTAGTTGACTCTTAACTGCCCTCGGGCAACTACGGATGGGCAATAAATGCTGGCCAGCCAGCAACGCCCATGTCCCATGAATGAATTTTAAAAAACTTAAAGAAGTGTAAGAGGAATCTTCTGAAGGGTGTTCCCCTTGGGGTGCCCTATATTTGTTGAACCTCACTCAACCAATACATACACTGCAAAAGACAGCATATATTTAAAGAACGAATAGGAATTTATTTGCTAATGTATGCATCAGAAGAGAGAGACACAGTCATTGAGGGTTGACTGTGCTCTCTGACCTCATACCTCCAGGTAAAATTATTATATTATTCAATGTCCTGCCTAGTCTCGTCAATCAGACTGGAGGGTCCAATCACAATATTCAACATTATTACCTTAGCCAATAACGTTCCACCTGTCAACAGGAATAGGAGCTTATTAGCTTATTGTCCATGTAGGTTCCTTCCCCTTTACCTGGGAAACCTAACCCACATCAACCCACATGGAAACAAATTAAAACATGCTACCGTGCAAAGGGACCTGGGGGTCCTTGTGCATGAGACGCAAAAGCCCAGTCTGCAGGTACAACAGGTGATCAAGAAGGCAAATGGGATGTTGGCCTATATTGCGAGGGGGATAGAATATAAAAGCAGGGATGTCTTGATGCACCTGTACAGGGCATTGGTGAGGCCGCAGCTGGAATACTGTGTGCAGTATTGGTCCCCTTATATGAGGAAGGATATATTGGCATTGGAGGGAGTGCAGAGAAGGTTCACCAGGTTGATACCGGAGATGAGGGGTTTGGATTATGAGGAGAGGCTGAGGAGATTGGGTTTGTACTCGTTGGAGTTTAGAAGGATGAGGGGGGATCTTATGGAGACTTATAAGATAATGCGGGGGCTGGATAGGGTGGAGGCGGAGAGATTCTTTCCACTTAGTAAGGAAGTTAAAACTAGAGGACACAGCCTCAAAATAAAGGGGGGTCGGTTTAAGACAGAGTTGAGGAGGAACTTCTTCTCCCAGAGGGTGGTGAATCTCTGGAATTCTCTGCCCACTGAGGTGGTGGAGGCTACCTCGCTGAATATGTTTAAAGCGCGGATGGATGGATTCCTGATCGGTAAGGGAATTAAGGGTTATGGGGATCAGGCGGGTAAGTGGTACTGATCCACGTCAGATCAGCCATGATCTTATTGAATGGCGGGGCAGGCTCGAGGGGCTAGATGGCCTACTCCTGCTCCTATTTCTTATGTTCTTATCATTACCAGTAACCAAGGCCATTATTAACATCTGTGATTTTTAATTAGTAAAATGAGTCACTCATTCGCTGGAACCTGGGCCTCCTTTATCAGCTTGAGAGACTGCTCCAACCTCGCTATCCATGAACGAATTTACTCCCTTACATACCAGACCTGTGATTAAACTTGCCTTTCGCATATCCAAAAGCAGACAACAGAAGCTGCTTTTTGGTGCTCCATTGTATTCAAGAAGTTGGTCTGTTTACCACTGTGTTTCCCATCATGCTCCATTCAGAACGAAGTTGGCCAAGGTGCACAATACAGGGTTGAAAATACAGTTTAAGCTTATAATACTTGGTTAATTGGTGGTTATACAGTTTATAATACCTTTGCATACATTGTTCCAGGCACATTGTGAATTCTTACTATATATATAAGGTACTTTATAATTACCTTAACCTAGTCTACTTATTATAGTAAAACTAAAATGAAGGGCCTCACACTAAGAATTCTATACTACCCCCCATCAAGAAGGAAAGGAGAGAGTGCAGAATGTCGTGTTACAGTCATAGCTAGGGTGTAGAGAAAGATCAAATTAATGCAAGGTAGGTCCATTCAAAAGTCTGATAACAGCAGGGAAGAAGCTGTTCTTGAATCAGTTGGTACGTATCCTCAGACTTTTGTATCTTTCTCCTGACAAAAGAAGATGGAAGAGAGAATGTCGGTTGCGTGGGGTCTTTAATTAAGCTGGGTGCTTTTTTGAGGCAGCAGGAAGCGTAGACAGAGTCAATGGATGGGAGGCTGGTTTGAGTGATGGACTGGGCTTCGTTCACGACCCTTTGTAATTTCTTGCGGTCTTGGACAGAGCAGGAGCCATACCAAACTTGATACAACCAGAAAGAATGCTTTCTATGGTGCATCTGTAAAAGTCTTAGCGGACATGCTAAATTTCCTTAGTCTACTGAGCAAGAGGAGGCGTTGGTGGGTTTTCTTCACTATTGCATCGGCATGGGGGGACCAGGACAGGTTGTTGGTGATCTGGACACTTAAAAACCTGAAGCTTTCGACCATTTCTGTTTTGTCCCCGTTGATGTAGACAGGGGCATGTTCTCCACTACACTTTCTGAAATCGATGACAATCTCCTTCATTTTGTTGACATTGAGGGAGAGATTATTGTTGCCGCACCAGTTCACCAGATTCTCTATCTCATTCCTGTTCTCTGTCTTATCATTGTTTGAGATCCGACCCACTACGGTGGTGTCGTCAGCAAACTTGAAAATCGAGTTGGAGAGGCATGTGGCCGCATAGTCATAGGTGTATAAGGAGTATAGCAGGGGGCTGAGAACACAGCCTTGTGGGGCACCCATGTTGAGGATGATCGTGGAAGAAGTGTTGTTGTCCATTCTTATTGATTGTGGTCTGTGGGTTAAGCAGTTCAGGATCCAGTCGCAGAGGGAGGAGTCATGCCCCAGGCCACGGAGTTTGGAGATGAATTTTGTAGGAATAATGGTGTTGAAGGCTGTGCTGCAGTCAACAAATAGGAGTCTGTCATAGGTGTCTTTGTTATCTAGGTGTTCCAGGGTTGAGTGTAGGGCCAGGGAGATGGCCTCTGCTGTGAACCTGTTGCGGTGGTAAGCGAACTATTGGATCTAGGTAGTCTGGAGGCTGGAATTGATTCATGTCTTTCGTAGCACTTCATAATGATAGATTTACTCAGTTTCCAGTGCTGGATGGGGGGTTATTCATGAAGGTCAGTAACTGTCTGATCACATCTTTCTTTGGTCCAGTACTAATGAACCACTTATGATCCGACTGTGCTCTAGTTAGGATCAGCTACCGAACACATGCTGTGACAGAAGCCAGGACCGAGGGAGTTAAAGTATTGTGTTCAATTCCAGGCAGCACACACTTGTGGAAGATGTGAAAGACTTGGCAAGGATGCAGAGCAGGTTTACCAGAATGATTCCAAATGTGAGGGACATAGATTCTTACAGCAAAAGGAGGCCATTCAGCCCATCAGAGCTGTGCAATTCATTCTCACATCCCATCTTCTTCCTCCCACTTGCTGAAAATCCATCATTGCCAAGAATACGTCCAATTATCATTTTGAAACTTCCTGTGGAATCTTTGATTTGAATTTGATTTGATTTATTATTGTCACATGTATTAACATACAATGAAAAGTATTGTTTCTTGCGCTATACAGACAAAGCATACCTTTCATAGAGAAGGAAATGAGAATGCAGAATGTAGTGTTACAGTCATAGCTAGGGTGTAGAGAAAGATCAACTTAGAAACATAGAAACATAGAAAAACTACTGCACAAACAGGCCCTTCGGCCCACAAGTTGTGCCGAACACGTCCCTACCTTCTAGACCTACCTATAACCCTCCATCCTATTAAGCTCCATGTACTCATCCAGGAGTCTCTTAAAAGACCCTATTGAGTTTGCCTCCACCACCACTGACGGCAGCCGATTCCACTCACCCACCACCCTTAATGCAAGGTAAGTCCATTCAAAAGTCTGACAGCAGCAGGAGGAAAGAAGCTGTTCTTGAGTCGGTTGGTACGTGACCTCAGACTTTTGTATCTTTTCCCGAAGGAAGAAGGTGGAAGAGAGAATGTCCGGGGTGCGTGGGGTCCTTAATTATGCTGGATGCTTTGTTGAGGCAGCGGGAAGTGTAGACAAAGTCAATGGATGGGAGGCTGGTTTGTGTGATAGATTGGCCTTCATTCACGACCTTTTGTGTTCCTTGCGGTCTTGGGCAGAGCAGGAGCCATACCAAGCTGTGATACAACCAGAAAGAATGCTTTCTATGGTGCATCTGTAAAAGTTGGTGAGAGTCATAGCGGACATGCCAAATTTCCTTTGTCTTCTGAGAAAGTAGAGGTGTTGGTGGGCTTTCTTAACTATAGTATCAGCATGGGGGGATCAGGATACGTTGTTGGTGATCTGGAGGCCTAAAAACTTGAAGCTCTTGACCCATTCTACTTCATCCTCATTGATGTAGACAGGGGCATGTTCTCCTTTATGCTTCCTGAAATCAATGGTTATCTCCTTCATTTTGTTGACATTGAGGGAGATTTTTGTTGCCGCACCAGTTCACCAGATTCTCTATCTCATCCCTGTCCTCTGTCTCATCATTGTTTGAAATCCGACCCACTACGGTGGTGTCGTCAGCAACTTGAAAATGGAATTGGAGGGGAATTTGGCCGCACGGTCATAGGTGTATAAGGAGTATAGTAGGGGGCTGAGAACACAGCCTTGTGGGGCACCGGCTTCAACTATCAATTCAGGCAGCGGCTTCCAGACCTTAACAAGCCTCTGGGTCACACATTTCTCCACATTTCCTCTTCAGCTCCTTTGCCAATTATTTGACATCTCTGTCCTCTGGTTACTGCTCCATGTGACCCAGGATTCACTTTCTCCTCACCTGTTCTATCAAAACCCCTGGTTATTTTACAGTTTGGCAGCCACCCTCAGGAGACTGTTTCCCATAGCGGGTCTCTCAAAGGAAATGGAATTGATATTGACATTTCCGTTCTCTTGATCTTTTCCAGAACTCGATCCCTCAATCCTGAAGCAGGTAAGAGTGGCTGAATTCACCATCAGCCAATCAGGACTGCAGGAACTGTTCTTCAAGGAGGTGCTGTATTTTGATAGGCACAACGTGGCAGATGTGAGACAGACAAAGCAAATGGACATCCTGCACCTACAACACCAGCTGCAAGTTACACAGGTAAGGCTGGGAGAGAAACAGCTCACTGACACACTGGAACAACTTTCACCATCACTCTGAGGGAATGCTGCACTGTCAGAGGGTCAGTGCTGAGGGAGTGCTGCACTGTCAGAGGGTCAGTACTGAGGGAGTGCCGCACTGTCAGAGGGTCAGTACTGAGGGAGTGCTGCACTGTCAGAGGGTCAGTACTGAGGGAGTGCCGCACTGTCAGAGGGTCAGTACTGAGGGAGTGCCGCACTGTCAGAGGGTCAGTACTGAGGGAGTGCCGCACTGTCAGAGGGTCAGTACTGAGGGAGTGCTGCACTGTCAGAGGGTCAGTACTGAGGGAGTGCCGCACTGTCAGAGGGTCAGTACTGAGGGAGTGCTGCACTGTCAGAGGGTCAGTACTGAGGAAGTGCCGCACTGTCAGAGGGTCAGTACTGAGGGAGTGCCGCACTGTCAGAGGGTCAGTGCTGAGGGAGTGCCGCACTGTCAGAGGGTCAGTACTGAGGGAGTGCCGCACTGTCAGAGGGTCAGTGCTGAGGGAGTGCCGCACTGTCAGAGGGTCAGTACTGAGGGAGTGCCGCACTGTCAGAGGGTCAGTGCTGAGGGAGTGCCGCACTGTCAGAGGGTCAGTACTGAGGGAGTGCTGCACTGTCAGAGGGTCAGTACTGAGAGAGTGCTGTACTGTCAGAGGGTCAGTGCTGAGGGAGTGCTGCACTGTCAGAGGGTCAGTGCTGAGGGAGTGCCGCACTGTCAGAGGGTCAGTGCTGAGGGAGTGCTGTACTGTCAGAGGGTCAGTACTGAGGGAGTGCCGCACTGTCAGAGGGTCAGTGCTGAGGGAGTGCTGCACTGTCAGAGGGTCAGTATTGAGGGAGTGCCGCCCACTGTCAGAGGGTCAGTGCTGAGGGAGTGCTGCACTGTCAGAGGGTCGGTACTGAGGGAGTGACGCACTGTCAGTGGGTCAGTACTGAGGAAATGCCGCACTGTCAGAGGGTCAATACTGAGGGAGTGCCGCACTGTCAGAGGGTCAGTACTGAGGGAGTGCCGCACTGTCAGAGGGTCAGTACTGAGGGAGTGCTGCACTGTCAGAGGGTCATTACTGAGGGAGTGCCGCACTGTCAGAGAGTCAGTACTGAGGGAGTGCCGCACTGTCAGAGGGTCAGTACTGAGGGAGTGCCGCACTGTCAGAGGGTCAGTGCTGAGGGAGTGCTGCACTGTCAGAGGGTCAGAACTGAGGGAATGCTGCAGTGTCAGAGGGTCAGTGCTGAGGGAGTGCCGCACTGTCAGAGGGTCAGTACTGAGGGAGTGCCACACTGTCAGAGGGTCAGTACTGAGGGAGTGCTGCACTGTCAGAGGGTCAGTGCTGAGGGAGTGCCGCACTGTCAGAGGGTCAGTATTGAGGGAGTGCCGCACTGTCAGAGGGTCAGTACTGAGGGAGTGCCGCACTGTCAGAGGGTCAGTACTGAGGGAGTGCCGCACTGTCAGAGGGTCAGTGCTGAGGGAGTGCCGCACTGTCAGAGGGTCAGTGCTGAGGGAGTGCTGCACTGTCAGAGGGTCAGTACTGAGGGAGTGCCGCACTGTCAGAGGATCAGTGCTGAGGGAGTGCCGCACTGTCAGAGGTTCAGTGCTGAGGGAGTGCCGCACTGTCAGAGGGTCAGTGCTGAGGGAGTGCTGCACTGTCAGAGGGTCAGTACTGAGGGAGTGCTGCACTGTCAGAGGGTCAGTACTGAGGGAGTGTCGGACTGTCAGAGGGTCAGTGCTGAGGGAGTGCTGTACTGTCAGAGGGTCAGTACTGAGGGAGTGCCGCACTGTCAGAGGGTCAGTGCTGAGGGAGTGCTGCACTGTCAGAGGGTCAGTACTGAGGGAATGCCGCGCACTGTCAGAGGGTCAGTGCTGAGGGAGTGCTGCACTGTCAGAGGGTCGGTACTGAGGGACTGCCGCACTGTCAGAGGGTCAGTACTGAGGGAGTGCCGCACTGTCAGAGGGTCAGTACTGAGGGAGTGCCGCACTGTCAGAGGGTCAGTACTGAGGGAGGGCCGCACTGTCAGAGGGTCAGTACTGAGGGAGGGCCGCACTGTCAGAGGGTCAGTACTGAGGGAGTGCCGCACTGTCAGAGGGTCAGTACTGAGGGAGTCCTGCACTGTCAGAGGGTCAATACTGAGGGAGTGCCGCACTGTCAGAGGGTCAGTGCTGAGGGAGTGCCGCACTGTCAGAGGGTCAATACTGAGGGAGTGCCGCACTGTCAGAGGGTCAGTGCTGAGGGAGTGCCGCACTGTCAGAGGGTCAGTGCTGAGGGAGTGCTGCACTGTCAGAGGGTCATTACTGAGGGAATGCTGCACTGTCAGAGGGTCAGTGCTGAGGGAGTGCCGCACTGTCAGAGGGTCATTACTGAGGGAGTGCCGCACTGTCAGAGGGTCAGTACTGAGGGAGTGCCGCACTGTCAGAGGGTCAGTACTGAGGGAGTGCCGCACTGTCAGAGGGTCAGTACTGAGGAAGTGCCGCACTGTCAGAGGGTCAGTACTGAGGGAGTGCCGCACTGTCAGAGGGTCAGTACTGAGGGAGTGCCGCACTGTCAGAGGGTCAGTGCTGAGGGAGTGCCGCACTGTCAGAGGGTCAGTGCTGAGGGAGTGCCGCACTGTCAGAGGGTCAGTGCTGAGGGAGTGCCGCACTGTCAGAGGGTCAGTACTGAGGGAGTGCTGCAGTGTCAAAGGGACAATACTGAGGGAGTGCCGCACTGTCAGAGGGTCAGTACTGAGGGAGTGCTGCAGTGTCAAAGGGACGATACTGAGGGAGTGATGCAGTGCTGGCAAGCCAGTACTGAGGGTACTCTGCACCATTCTATGTGATGTATTTCAGATGAAACATTAAACCAAGGACTGGTCTACTTTGGTAACAATAGAGGAACCCACAATGATTATTGGAAGAAAAGGCAGAGGAATCTCTCCATTCCATCTCTCTATTCGTCTCTCGATGACCATCACTAAAACGGTTTATCCAGACATTAACACATGATGCTTTGTGAAATCTTGCTGTGCACAGAGTTTGCTGCTGCCTCCCCTACATTATATAATTGCTTACACTTTAAAAGTGTTTCATTGGCCAAGATGTTCTTACAGACACCCTGAGATCGTGATTCCATTTCTTCCCTTTGTCATAGATTATCTCTGCTGCTTCAGCAATGTCTCCAAGCACCAGTATCTGGGTTAGTGTTAATGATGTGGAGATTAGTGTTTAGTGTTTGTGTTAATGCACAGCCTTTTCGAAACCTTTCAATTCTTTAAATTCATTTAATCTTTCACAGGATGTGGGCATCGCTGGCTAGACCAGCATTTCATCGAGTCATAGAAGTTTACAGCATGGAAACGGGCCCTTCGGCCCAATTTGTCCATGCCTCCCTTTTTTTTAACCACTAAGCTCGTCCCAATTGCTCGCATTCGGCCCATATCCCTCTATACCCATCGTACCCATGTAACTGTCTAAACGCTTTTTAAAAGACAAAATTGTTCCCGCCTCTACGACAGTCTCTGGCAGCTCATTCCAGACACTCACCACCCTCTGAGTGAAAAAATTGCCCCTCTGGACCCTTTTGTAACTCTCCCCTCTCACTTTAAACCTACAACTTCTACTTTGAGACTCCTTTGCCTTTGAGAAAAGATATTGACTATCTGGCTGATCTACTATGCCCCTCGTCATTTTATAAACCGCTATAAAATCACCCCTAAGGCTCCTACGCTCCAGAGAAAAAAGTCCCAGTCTATCCAGCCTCTCCTTATAACTCAAACCATCAAGTCCTGATTGCATCCCAGTAAATCCTTTCTGCACTCTTTCTACTTTAATAATATCCTTTCTATAATAGGGTGACCAGAATTGCACACAGTATTCCAAGTATGGTCTTACCAATGTCTTGTACAACTTCAACAAGACGTCCCAACTCCAGCATTCAATGTTCTGACCAATGAAACCGAACATGCAGAATGCCTTCTTCACCACTCTGTCCACTGTGACTCCACTTTCAAGGAGCTATGAACCTGTACCCCTAGATCTCTTTGTTCTATAACTCTCCCCAACACAATACCATTAACTAAGTCCTGTCCTAGTTCAATCTACCAAAATGCATCACCTCACATTTATCTAAATTAAACTCCATCTGCTATTCATCAGCCCACTGGCCCAATTGATCAAGATCCTGTTGCAATCCTAGATAACCTTCTTCACTGTCCACTATGCCACTATACGAGGGTCTGGCAGATGGAGTACAATGTTGGTAAATGTGAGGTCATTCATTTTGGTAGGAATAACAGCAAAATGGACTATTATTTAAATGGTAAAAAATTGCAGCATGCTGCTGTGCAGAGGGACCTGGGTGTCCTTGTGCAAGAATCACAAGGAGTTGCTACCAGGTGCAGCAGGTAATTAAGAAGGCAAATGGAATTTTGTCCTTCATTGCTAGAGGGATGGAGTTTAGAAACAGCGAGGTTATGTTGCAGTTGTATAAGGTGCTGGTGAGGCCACACCTGGAGTACTGTGTACAGTTTTGGTCTCCTTACTTGAGAAAGGATATACTGGCACTGGAGTGGGTGCAAAGGAGATTCACTAGGTTGATTCTGGAGTTGAGAGAGTTGGCTTATGAGGAGAGACTGAGTAGACTGGGGCTATACTCATTGGAATTCAGAAGAATGAGGGGAGATCTTATAGAAACATATAAGATTATGAAGGGAATAGATAAGATAGAAGCAGGGAAGTTGTTTCCACTGGTGGGTGAAACTGGAACTAGGGGGCATTGCCTCAAAATAAGGGGAAGCAGATTTAGGACTGAGTTGAGGAGGAACTTCTTCACACAAAGGGTTGTGAATCTGTGGAATTCCCTGCCCAGTGAAGCAGTTGAGGCTACCTCATTGAATGTTTTTAAGGCAAGGATAGATAAAGTTTTGAACAGTAAAGGAATTAAACCTTATGGTGAGTGGGCGGGTAAGTGGAGCTGAGTCCACGAAAAGATCAGCCATGATCTTATTGAATGGCGGAGCAGGCTCGAGGGGCCAGTGGCCTACTCCTGCTCCTAGTTCTTATGTTGTTATGTTCAATCTTGGTGTTATCTGCAAAGTTATTAACCATGCCTCCTGAATTCTCAGCCAAATCATTAATATAAATGACAAACAACAGTGGACCCAGCACCAATCCCTGAGGTGCACCGCTGGTCACAGGCCTCCAGTTTGAAAAACAACACTCTACAACCACCCTCTGGTTTCTGTCATCAAGTCAATTTTGTATCCATTTGGCTACCTCACCCTGGATCCCGTGAGATTTAACCTGATGCAACAACCTACCATGCTGTTCCTTGTCAAAGGTCTTGCTAAAGTCCATGTAGACAACATCAACTGCACTGCCCTCATCTACCTTCTTGGTTACCTCTTTAAAAAACTCAGTCAAATTTGTGAGACATGATTTTCCACTCACAAAGAACTAGAACTAGAGGGCACAGCCTCAAAATAAAGGGGGGTCGGTTTAGGACAGAGTTGAGGAGGAACTTCTTCTCTCAGAGGGTGGTGAATCTCTGGAATTCTCTGCCCACTGAAGTGGTGGAGGCTACCTCGTTGAATATGTTTAAATCACGGATAGATGGATTCCTGATCGGTAAGGGAATTAGGGGTTATAGGGATCAGGCGGGTAAGTGGAACTGATCCACTTCAGATCAGCCATGATCTTATTGAATGGCGGGGCAGGCTCGAGGGGCTAGATGGCCTACTCCTGCTCCTATTTCTTATGTTCTTATGTTCTTAAAGCCATGCTGACTATCTCTAATCAGTCCTTGTCTCTCTAAATGCCTGTTGATCCTGTCTCTCAGAATACCTTCTGATAACTTACCCACCACAGATGTGAGGCTAACCGGCCTGTAGTTCCCAGGCTTTTCCCTGCAGCCCCTCTTAAACAAAGGCACAACATTTGCCACCCTCCAGTCTTCAGGCACCTCACCTGTGGCTGTCGATGATTCAAATATCTCTACTAGGGGACTCGCAATTTCCTCCCTAGCCTCCCACAATGTCCCGGGATACATTTCATCAGGTCCTGGGGATTTATCTACCTTGATGCGCTTTAAGACTTCCAGCACCTCCTTCTGTGTAATATGTACACTCCTCAAGACATCACTATTTATTTCCCCAAGTTCCCTAACATCCATGCCTTTCTCAACAGTAAATCCTGATGAGAAATATTCATTTAGGATCTCACCCATCTCTTGTGGATCCGCACATAGATGATTTTGTTGATGCTTAAGAGATCCTACTCTCTCCCTAGTTACTCTTTTGCCCTTTATGTATTTGTAGAACCTTTTTGGATTCTCCTTTGCCTTATCTGCCAAAGCAATCTCATGTCCCTTTTTGCCCTCCTGATTTCTCTCTTAACTCTACTTCTACACCCTCTATACTCTTCAAGGAATCCACTTGATCCCAGCTGCCTATGCATGTCATGTGCCTCCTTCTTCTTCTTGACCAGGGCCTCAATATCCCGAATCATCCAGGATTCCCTACTTCTACCAGCCTTGCCCTTCACTCTGAGAGGAATGTGCTTACCCTGAACCCTGATTAACACACTTTTGAAAGCCTCCCACTTACCAGACATCCCTTTGCCTGTCAACAGACTCCACCCATTAATTTTTGAAAGTTCCTGTCTAATATCATCAAAATTGGTCTTGCCCCAATTTAGAATTTTAACTTTTGGGCCAGACCTATCATTCTCCATAGCTATCTTAAAACTAATGGAATTATGGTCACTGGTCCCAAAGTGATCCCTCACTAACACTTCTGTCACCTGCCCTTCCTTATTTCCCAAGAGGAGGTCACGTTTTGCCCCCTCATTCGTCGGGCCATCCACAGACTGAATGAGAAATTCCTCCTGAATACACTCAACAAATTTCTCTCCATCCAACCCTCTAATACTATGGCTGTCCCAGTCAATGTTGGGAAAGTTAAAATCTCCGACTATTACCATCCTTTTTTTCTTGGAGCTATCTGTAATCTCCTTACATATTTGCTCCTCAATTTCCCGCTGACTATTTGGGGGCCTATAGTACAACCCTATCAAAGTGATTTCCTCCTTCTTATTTCTCAGTTCTACCCATGTAGACTCAGTGGCCGAACCCTCGGATATATCCCCTCTCAGTACGGCCGTGATGCTTTCCCTAATCAAAAGTGCAACTCCCCCTCCTCTCTTACCTCCTGTCCTATCTTTCCTATAGCATCTGTACCCTGGAACATTGAGCTGCCAGTCCTGTCCCTCCCTTAGCCATGTTTCAGTAATTGCTATAATATCCCAGTCCCATGTACTCATCCATGCCCTAAGTTCATCTGCCTTGCCCGTCAGGCCTGTTGCATTGAAATAAATATAATTTAATCTAGACTTCCCTTGCTCTCTGTCTGCTTTTGCCTGATATGCCTAGTACTAGGATTACTGACACTGCCTTTACTACTTAATGTGCTCTCTTTAACTCCTGTGCTGTCCTTAACCTTCTCTTAAGCGGTTATTGGATAGGCACATGGAGCACACCAGGATGATAGGGAATGGGATAGCTTGATCTTGGTTTCAGATAAAGCTCGGCACAACATCGTGGGCCGAAGGGCCTGTTCTGTGCTGTACTGTTCTATGTTCTATGTTCTGCCTCCCTACTGCTTTGGGTCCCACCCCCCGGCCAAACTAGTTTAAACCCTCCCGAGTGGCTCTCGCAAATCTCCCCGCCAGGATGTTAGTCCCCCTCCAGTTCAGGTGTAACCTGTCCCTCTTGAACAGGTCACCCCTTCCCTAGAAGAGATCCCAATGAACCAAAAATCTAAATCCCTGCCCCCTGCACCAGCTCTCAAGCCACGCCTAATCTTCCTATTCCTACTCTCACTAGCACATGGCACCAGCAGTAGTCCAGAAATTACTACCTTCGAGGTCCTGCACTTTAGCCTTCTGCCTAACTCTCTCTATTCACACTTCAGGACCCCATCCCTTTTCCTACCTATGTCGTTGGTACCAATATGTACAACGACCTCTGGCTGCTCACCCTCCCCCTTAAGAACGTATTGCCCATCCCTCGTTGCCCTTGAGAAGGTGATGGTGAGCTGCCTTCTTGAATCGCTGCAGTCCCTGAGGTGTTGGTGTAAGAAGGTTGTGCTGGTGTGTGCTCACTAACACGGACCATATCACAAAGAGAGAAAACTGGAAAGGGAATTCTGGTCTGTTTTTAATCATGTCTCTACTTTGCTTCTGTTCCATTAGGAAGAGCTGATGGACAAAGTAATCCAGACAGCTACGAGTCTTCTCAATGACAACAGCATCCAGAGAGTAGCCCTACAGAGCCTGGAAGCGAAGGAGAAGATCCGCAGTGATCTCAATGCCTTGGGCACTGACAAGAAGAATGGCAGTGCAGAGGCTGAGGACCCCTATGTGATCATCTCACACATTGGCTCTGAAATGTACTGGGCACTCATCCATATCTCCCGACTCGACCCCCTCTATTACTTCTCAAAAACCTATTTTATGAAGGTGGTGAGGCAAGTCCTGGCGAGTCGGAAATTGGGAGTTCGTCCGTCTGGGTCTGGGACCTCCACAGACCACTTCATGGACATGATGCATTACCTCATTTCCAAGGTTTATAATTATTTCCGCTGGTGTCTCTTTGTGACACATGCTCGATTGTACAGATTCCTGGTTACTGTTGGTTACATGAAGCTGATGAAAGCAGTCACTCAGATTGAATGGGAGCTCTTTCTGCGAGGAACCAGTGATCTAAGGTATGATGCGTTGGATAAGGATCCCTGTGTCCTGAGACCGGCTTGGGTGAGTGAGGAGATCTGGAAGAGCTGTGCCATACTGGAACTGTTGCCAGCGTTTCGGAACATAAGAATGTCCCTGGTCAAACAAGGCAGCCAATGGCGAGAGTATTTTGGCCTTTCGTCAACTGTGATTGGTGCAGCTCCCAGTTCTGCGTTTTCACACCTTACCACATTTCAGAAGGCCATTTTGTGGAAACTCTTCCGACCGCACAAACTGAGTGTGATCATGAACGATATTGTCAGCTGTGAACTGGGGGGAACCCTGATCAGAGACCTACGCCTAACACTCACTTCCCTCTTCAACTACAGCTGGCAGAATGCACCCATTATGTTCCTCATTCCAACTAATTCCATCACTCTCTCAACACATCCCATCTACTGGATTGAACAGATGGCCAGAGAGCACCGGGTGAGTGGCTGAGTCACCCTGCTGGCTGTGGTAGATCTGCGGTGTTGCAGGAGAACCACACTGGCTGAGAACCACATTTGCCAGAGTTGGAGCTTGGTCTTTCCCACTGTTTAGGCGACTGGGAGGTTGTGCCTAACTGTGTGGAGGGTGGGAGTTACCATTATAACTCTGAACAACTGAATGTTTTCCTGTATGTGTCACACCCTGACTAGAAGAGGCACACAGAGAGTGGTGGGCACTCATCGTTCCTCTTCTATCATCAATGCTTCAATTCATTGGTTCAGATTTTTGTACAATATTCATTCTTGAAATAGCAGTTTTGCTGGTTAGGCCAGCATTTATTGTCATAGAATCATAGAAACCCAACAGGGCAGAAAGAGGCCATTCGGCCCATCGAGTCTGCACCGACCACAATCCCATCCAGTCCTACCCCCATATCCCCACATATTTACCCGCTAATCCCTCTAATCTACGCATGTCGGCACACTAAGGGGCAATTTAGCATGGCCAATTAACCTAACCCGCACATCTTTGGACTGTGGGAGGAAACCGGAGCACCCGGAGGAAACCCACGCAGACACAGGAAGCATGTGCAAACTCCACACTGACAGTGACCCAAGCTGGGAATCAAACCCAGGTCCCTGGAGCTGTGAAGCAGCAATGCTAACCACTGTGCTACCGTGCCGCCAATTCCTGTGTCCATCCCTAATTGCCATCGAGAAGGTGGTGGTGAGCTGCCTTCTTGAACTGCTGCAGTCCATGTGGTGTAGGTACACCCACAGTGCTGTTAGAGTGGGAATTCCAGGATTTTGACCCAGTGACAGGGAAGGAACGGCGATATATTTCCGATTCAGGATGGTGAGTGGCTCGGAGGGGAACGTCCAGGTGGTGGTGTTCCCTCCCAGGTATCTGCTGCTTTTGTCCTTCTAGGTGGAAGTGGTCCTAGGTTTTGCAGGTGCTGCCAAAGGAGCCATGGTGAGTTCTGGCACTGCAGCTGTAGATGGCTGCCACTGTGTGTCGGTGGAGCAGGGGGTAAGTGTTGAAGGGGTGGATGGGTCAGTTGAACGGGCTGCTTTTTCCTGAATGGTGACAGCTCCAGAGGTGTTGCCGAGAGTGGGGGAAACTTCTCAATCTGGATGGTTATTAATGTCTGACTGAACACTCTGTGTTTCAGAATAACATCCACATCATCTCTTTCGGATCACATGATGAAACGGAGAAGATTCTCTGTGAGTTAAAGATAACAATGAGCAAGGGGAAATGGCTGGTGCTGAATAACTGTCACTTACTGGAACACTGGGATAGCCACTTGGTCACTTTACTGCTGCAGTTAATCAGGGCCGATAAAGGTGAGTTCAACATCAGAAAAACCAGAAAAACACTCAGAGAAATTCCCTCTGCACCATTCAAATGCTCCCAGGACAGGTACAGCACAGGGTTAGATACAGAGTAAAACTCCCTCTACACTGTCCCCATCAAACACTCCCAGGGCAGGTACAGCACGGGGTTAGATACAGAGGAAAGCTCCCTCGACACTGTCCCCCATCAAACACTCCCAGGACAGGTACAGCACGGGGTTAGATACAGAGTAAAACTCCCTCTACACTGTCCCCATCAAACACTGTAAGAAGTCTCACAACACCAGGTTAAAGTCCAACAGATTTATTTGGTAGCAAATACCATAAGCTTTCGGAGCACTGCTCCTTCGTCAGATGGAGTGGAAATGTGCTCTCAAACAGTGCACAGACACAGAAATCAAGTTACAGAATACTAATTAGAATGCAAATCTCTACAGCCAGCCAGGTCTTAAAGGTACATCATGACTCCCATCAAACACTCCCAGGACAAGTACAGCACGGGGTTAGATACAGAGTAAAACTCCCTCTACACTGTCCCCATCAAACACTCCCAGGACAGGTACAGCACGGGGTTAGATACAGAGGAAAGCTCCCTCTACACTGTCCCCATCAAACACTCCCAGGACGGGTACAGCACGGGGTTAGATACAGAGTAAAGCACCCCGTATACACTGTCCCCATCAAACACTCCCAGGACAGGTACAGCACGGGGTTAGATACAGAGTAAAGCTCCCTCTACACTGTCCCAATCAAACACTCCCAGGACAGGTACAGCACGGGGTTAGATACAGAGTAAAGCTCCCTCTACACTGTCCCGATCAAACACTCCCAGGACAAGTACAGCACGGGGTTAGATACAGAGTAAAGCTCCCTCTACACTGTCCCAATAAAACACTAAGAGTTTTAACAACACCAGGTTAAAGTCCAACAGGTTTATTTGGTAGCAAATACCATTAGCTTTCGGAGCGCTGCTCCTTCGTCAGATGGAGTGGAAATCTGCTGTCAAACAGGGATTTACACTGTCCCCATCAAACACTCCCAGGGCAGGTACAGCACGGGGTTAGATACAGAATAAAGCTCCCTCTACACTGTCCCCCATCAAACACTCCCAGGACAGGTACAGCACAGGGTTAGATACAGAGTAAAGCTCCCTCTACACTGTCCCCATCAAACACTCCCAGGGCAGGTACAGCACGGGGTTAGATACAGAGTAAAGTTCCCTCTACACTGTCCCCCATCAAACACTCCCAGGACAGGTACAGCACAGGGATAGATACAGAGTAAAGCTCCGTCTACACTGTCCCCATCAAACACTCCCAGTGCAGGTACAGCACGGGGTTAGATACAGCATAAAGCTCCCTCTACACTGTCCCCCATCAAACACTCCCAGGACAGGTACAGCACGGTGTGAGATACAGAGTAAAGCTCCCTCTACACTGTCCCCATCAAACACTCCCAGGACAGGTACAGCACGGGGTTAGATACAGAGTAAAACTCCCTCTACACTGTCCCCATCAAACACTCCCAGGACAGTTACAGCACGGTGTGAGATACAGAGTAAAGCTCCCTCTACACTGTCCCCATCAAACACTCCCAGGACAGGTACAGCACGGTGTTAGATACAGAGTAAAGCTCCCTCTGCACTGTCCCCATCACACACTCCCAGGACAGGTACAGCACGGGGTTAGTTACAGAACAAAGCTCCCTCTACACTGTCCCCATCTAACACTGATGTGGAGATGCCGGCGTTGACTGGGATAAACACAGTAAGAAGTTTAACAACACCAGGTTAAAGTCCAACAGGTTTTTTTGGTGGCAAAAGCCACAAGCTTTCGGAGCCTTAAGCTCCTTCCTCAGGTGAGTGGGAAATCTGTTCACAAACAGGGCATATAAAGACACAAACGCAATTTACAGAATAATGGTTGGAATGTGAATACTTACAGCTAATCAAGTCTTAAAGGTACAAACAATGTAAGTGGAGAGATCATTAAGACAGGTTAAAGAGATATGTATTCTCTCCAGACAGGACAGCCAGTGAGACTCTGCGGGTTCAGGCAACCTGTGGGGGTTACAGATAGTGTGACATGAACCCAATATCCCGGTTGAGGCCGTCCTCATGTGTGTGGAACTGGGCTATCAGTTTCTGCTCAGCGACTCTGCGTTGTCGTGTGTCGCGAAGGCCGCCTTGGAGAACGCTTACCCGAATATCAGAGGCCGAATGCCCATGACCGCTGAAGTGCTCCCCAACAGGAAGAGAACAGTCTTGCCTGGTGATTGTCGAGCGGTGTTCATTCATCCGCTGTCGTAGCGTCTGCATCGTATCGGGCAATGGGACCCTGTGCGAGAACCTCTCCGGCTACGTCGAGGGCATCCTGAAACCCATTGTACAAAGAACCCCCAGCTTTTGTCGCGACACTACGGACTTCCTACAGAAACTCAGCGCACATGGAGCAGTTGAACTAGGAGCGCTCCTCGTCACAATGGATGTCTCGACACTCTACACCAGCATCCCCCACGATGATGGCATTGCTGCAACGGCCTCAGTACTCAGCGCCGACAACTGCCAGTTTCCAGATGCAATTTTACAACTCATCCGCTTCATCCTGGACCACAATGTCTTCACCTTCAACAACCAGTCCTTCATCCAGACACACGGAACAGCCATGGGGACAAAAATCGCACCTCAATATGCCAACATCTCCATGCACAGGTTCGAACAAAACTTCTTCACCGCACAGGACCTTCAACCGATGCTATACAGTAGATACATCGATGACATTTTCTTCCTTTGGACTCATGATGAACAATCACTGAAACAACTATATGATGACATCAACAAGTTCCATCCCACCATCAGACTCACCATGGACTACTCTCCGGAATCGGTTGCACTCTTGGATACACGCATCTCCATTAAGGACGGGTCACCTCAGCACCTCACTATACCGCAAGCCCACGGATAACCTCACGATGCTCCACTTCTCCAGCTTCCCCCCTAAACACGTTAAAGAAGCCATCCCCTACGGACAAGCCCTCCGAATACACAGGATCTGCTCGGATGAGGAGGATCGCAACAGACACCTCCAGACGCTGAAAGATGCCCTCAGAGGAACAGGATATGGCGCTCGACTCATCGATCGACAGTTCCAACGCGCCACAGCGAAAAACCGCACCGACCTCCTCAGAAGACAAACACAGGACACAGTGGACAGAGTACCCTTCGTCGTCCAGTACTTCCCCGGAGCGGAGAAGCTACGGCATCTCCTCCGGAGCCTTCAACATGTCATTGATGAAGACGAACATCTCGCCAAGGCCATCCCCACACCCCCACTTCTTGCCTTCAAACAACCGCACAACCTCAAACAGACCATTGTTCGCAGCAAACTACCCAGCCTTCAGGAGAACAGTGACCACGACACCACACAACCCTGCCACAGCAACCTCTGCAAAACGTGCTGGATCATTGACACAGATGCCATCATCTCACGTGAGAACACCATCCACCAGGTACACGGTACATACTCTTGCAACTCGGCCAACGTTGTCTACCTGATACGCTGCAGGAAAGGATGTCCCGAGGCATGGTACATTGGGGAAACCATGCAGACGCTGCGACAACGGATGAATGAACACCGCTCGACAATCACCAGGCAGGAGTGTTCTCTTCCTGTTGGGGAGCAATTCAGCGGTCACGGGCATTCGGCCTCTGATCTTCGGGTAAGCATTCTCCAAGGCGGCCTTCACGACACACGACGGTGCAGAGTCACTGAGCAGAAACTGATAGCCCAGTTCCACACACATGAGGACGGCCTAAACCGGGATATTGGGTTCATGTCACACTATTTGTAATCCCCACAGCTTGCCTCCTGGACTTGCAGAGTCTCACTGGCTGTCCTGTCTGGAGACAATACATGTCTCTTTAACCTGTCTTAATGCTCTCTCCACTCACACTGTTTGTACCTTTAAGACTTGATTAGCTGTAAACACTTGCATTCCAACCATTATTCATGTAAATTGAGTTTGTGTCTTTGATGATTAACAAATCACAGAATCACAGATTAATTACAGAAGGGGGATATTCAGCCCATCCTCTGTGGACTGCATTACTCACCTCCTGTCACTCCCCTATTCCAGACCCTCCGCATATCAATCCTTACCCGATCCCAGATCCTTACCCGATCCCAGATTCTTACCAGATTCCGGATCCTTACCAGATTCCAGATCCTCACCAGATTCCGGATTCTCACCAGATTCTGGATCCTCGCCAGATTCTGGATCCTTGCCAGACTCCGGATCCTCGCCAGATTCCGGGTCCTTATCACTTTATATAAAGTAGTTTTTCCTCGTGTAGCTGTTGTATATTTTGTCGATTATTTAAATCTGTGGCCTCTGGTTTGCCAGGCACCTGATTCAATATTTTCCTCCCAGATTACATTCCATCCAAAGCTGCTGCTTCCAATGTGTCAGCCGAACATTACCTGTGCAACCTTCCTGACGAGGATGATCGAACCATGCTGACGGAGTCTGGATACAGAATCCATCCCAATTTCCGACTGTGGCTGATTTGCAGCCAGAATTCCGACAGCTCACTGCCAGGTGTGTCTGCGCTGCCCTCCCTCACTGCCAGGTGTGTCTGCTGTGCCCTCCCTCACGGCCAGGTGTGTCTGCTGTGCGCTGCCCTCCCTCACTGCCAGGTGTGTCTGCTGTGCCCTCCCTCACTGCCAGATGTGTCTGCTGTGCGCTGCCCTCCCTCACTGCCAGATGTGTCTGCTGTGCCCTCCCTCACTGCCAGATGTGTCTGCTGTGCGCTGCCCTCCCTCACTGCCAGGTGTGTCTGCTGTGCGCTGCCCTCCCTCACTGCCAGATGTGTCTGCTGTGCGCTGCCCTCCCTCACTGCCAGGTGTGTCTGCTGTGCCCTCCCTCACTGCCAGATGTGTCTGCTGTGCGCTGCCCTCCCTCACTGCCAGGTGTGTCTGCTGTGCCCTCCCTCACTGCCAGGTGTGTCTGCTGTGCCCTCCCTCACTGCCAGATGTGTCTGCGCTGCCCTCCCTCACTGCCAGGTGTGTCTGCCCGACCTCACTGCCAGGTGTGTCTGCACTGCCCTCCCTCACTGCCAGGTGTGTCTGCGCTGTCCTCCCTCACTGCCAGGTGTGTCTGCACTGCCCTCCCTCACTGCCAGGTGTGTCTGCTGTGCCCTCCCTCACTGCCAGGTGTGTCTGCTGTGCCCTCCCTCACTGCCAGATGTGTCTGCGCTGCCCTCCCTCACTGCCAGGTGTGTCTGCCCGACCTCACTGCCAGGTGTGTCTGCGCTGCCCTCCCTCACTGCCAGGTGTGTCTGTGCTGCCCTCCCTCACTGCCAGGTGTGTCTGCCCTCCCTCACTGCCAGGTGTGTCTGTGCTGCCCTCCCTCACTGCCAGGTGTGTCTGCCCTCCCTCACTGCCAGGTGTGTCTGTGCTGCCCTCCCTCACTGCCAGGTGTGTCTGTGCTGCCCTCCCTCACTGCCAGGTGTGTCTGCTGTGCGCTGCCTTTCCACATCTCTCTGTCCTGTGCCAGGCTCTTCAATTTCTAGTAACTTCCTTCAATTTTCAACCCACGCAACATTGATATTCTCTCTCTTCCTCTTTGAAATCTTCCCTTCATTTTATCCAGTCCATTCTCGCTGCCTTTGTCCTAATTACATTTAATACATTTCTTTCTTTGTTCACTCTCTTCAGCACCTGTTATTTTTCCTGTCCTGTTGACCCTTCCCATACTGCTCCACACCCAGCTTTCAAAGTTATTTAGCAAGTTGGTCTTCTCTTTGGGAGTCAGTTTAACTCAGTTTGCTGGATGGCTGGTTCGTGATGCAGAACAACATCAACAACGTGGGTTCAGCTCCCGTACCCGCCTTCTCAACCTTGCCTCTCGCCTGAGGTGTGGTGATCCTCACGTTAAAGCACCGAAAGTCACAGTCTGTTGGCAGCTGGGACTCTGGCAACTTTACTTCTATTCCCATAAGATCCCAGTGTAACATCCATAAAACCAGCAGTGTGTGTGAGTGGCTCAGATATCCTCCAACACAGACCACAGGATACAGATAAAAGAGCATAGGTCACAGGGCAGCATGTTGGAAAAGTAACCTGTGATAAAAGAGGAGGAAAGGGAGGAGGGATCTGAGGTCACCATCTCCCTGAGTCCCAACCAATTGCAGTTAGTAACTAGCACCAGGTTCTGAGGAATGTCTGGAATGCTCACTGGCTCTCAGTGACCTGCAAGAATAGATTCAGAACATTTGGGGAATAGACGGGAGAAATCAGCTCTCGGATTTTGCTGCCAGCTGCTTGATGTGGATCCTGATCTTCCTAGAATCACAGAATGGTTGCAGCACAAAGGAAGCCATTCGGCCCATCAGGTCTGTGTCAGCTGTCTGCAAAATCACCTAGTTCATGCCCTCTCCCCTTAGCTCCATAAATCTCATATCTCCAAATAATGATCCATTTCCCTTTTGAATGCCTCGATTGGCCACACCTCCAGCACGCTCCCAGACAAGGAGCAAGAGTAGGCCATTCAGCCCCTCGAGCCTGCTCCACCATTTAATAAGATCATGGCTGATCTGATGATAACTTCACATCTGCATCCCACCTGCCCCCGATAACCTATCATCCCCTTGCTCACCATCAATCTAACCATCTCTTCCTTAAAATATTCAAAGACTCTGCTTCTGCCACCTTTCCAGGAAGAGTTCCAGAGACTCACCACTCTCTGACAGAAAGAATTTTGCCTCATCTATGGTTTAAACATGCTGCCCCTAATTTTTAAACAGTGACCCCTCATAGAACATAGAACATAGAACAGTACAGCACAGAACAGGCCCTTCGGCCCACGATGTTGTGCCGAGCTTTATCTGAAACCAAGATCAAGCTATCCCACTCCCTATTATCCTGGTGTGCTCCATGTGCCTATCCAATAACCGCTTAAATGTTCCTAAAGTGTCTGACTCCACTATCACTGCAGGCAGTCCATTCCACACCCCAACCACTCTCTGCGTAAAGAACCTACCTCTGATATCCTTCCTGTATCTCCCACCGTGAACCCTATAGTTATGCCCCCTTGTAATAGCTCCATCCACCTCGTTCTAGATTCTCCCACAAGAGGAAACATCCTCTCCACATCCACCCTGTCAATCCCCCTCAAGGCCAATATTAGTTTAGTAACCTTCTTTGAACTGCTTCTATTGTCCTTAAATAAGGTACAATGCTCTGTATAACTGAAGCAAACGTCCCGATATATTCAATTCCCCTCGCAATGAATTTTTATATTCTAATAGCTTTCCCAATTACTTTCTGTATACTAGCCTTTTGTGATTTATGCACTAGGACACTCAGATCCCTCTGCATCTCAGAGCTGATAGACAGGGAGATCTGAGTGTACAGGTACAAAGGTCACTGAAAGTGGCAACACTGGTGGAGAAGGTAGTCAAGAAGGCATACGGCATGCTTGCCTTCATCGGCCGGGGCATTGAACTTAAAAATTAGAACATAGAACATAGAACATTACAGCGCAGAACAGGCCCTTCGGCCCACGATGTTGCACCGACCAGTTAAAAAAAAACTGTGACCCTCCAACCTAAACCAATTTCTTTTCGTCCATGAACCTATCTACGGATCTCTTAAACGCCCCCAAACTAGGCGCATTTACTACTGATGCTGGCAGGGCATTCCAATCCCTCACCACCCTCTGGGTAAAGAACCTACCCCTGACATCGGTTCTATAACTACCCCCCCTCAATTTAAAGCCATGCCCCCTCGTGCTGGATTTCTCCATCAGAGGAAAAAGGCTATCACTATCCACCCTATCTAAACCTCTAATCATCTTATATGTTTCAATAAGATCCCCTCTTAGCCGCCGCCTTTCCAGCGAAAACAATCCCAAATCCCTCAGCCTCTCCTCATAGGATCTCCCCTCCATACCAGGCAACATCCTGGTAAACCTCCTCTGCACCCTCTCCAAAGCCTCCACATCCTTCCTGTAATGTGGGGACCAGAACTGCACACAGTACTCCAAGTGCGGCCGCACCAGAGTTGTGTACAGTTGCAACATAACGCTACGACTCCTAAATTCAATCCCCCTACCAATAAACGCCAAGACACCATATGCCTTCTTAACAACCTTATCTACTTGATTCCCAACTTTCAGGGATCTATGCACACATACACCTAGATCCCTCTGCTCCTCCACACTATTCAAAGTCCTCCCGTTAGCCCTATACTCAACACATCTGTTATTCCTACCAAAGTGAATTACCTCACACTTCTCCGCATTAAACTCCATCCGCCACCTCTCGGCCCAACTTTGCAACCTGTCTAAGTCTTCCTGCAGACTACGACACCCTTCCTCACTGTCTACCACACCACCGACTTTGGTGTCATCAGCAAATTTGCTAATCCACCCAACTATACCCTCATCCAGATCATTAATAAATATTACAAACAGCAGTGGCCCCAAAACAGATCCCTGAGGTACACCACTTGTAACCGCACTCCATGATGAATATTTACTATCAACCACCACCCTCTGTTTCCTATCCGCTAGCCAATTCCTGATCCAATTTCCTAGATCACCCCCAATCCCATACATCTGCATTTTCTGCAGAAGCCTACCATGGTGAACCTTATCAAACGCCTTACTAAAATCCATATATACCACGTCCACTGCCTTGCCCCCATCCACCTCCTTGGTCACTTTCTCAAAAAACTCAATAAGGTTAGTAAGGCACGACCTACCTGCCACAAAACCATGCTGACTATCACCTATCAATTCATTACTCTCCAAATAACTATAAATCCTATCCCTTATAATTTTTTCCAACATCTTGCCGACAACAGAAGTGAGACTCACCGGTCTATAATTCCCGGGGAAGTCTCTGTTCCCCTTCTTAAACAATGGGACAACATTCGCTAACCTCCAATCTTCTGGTACTATACCAGAGGCCAACGACGACCTGAAGATCAGAGCCAGAGGCGCTGCAATCACTTCTCTTGCCTCCCAGAGAATCCTTGGATAAATCCCATCCGGACCAGGGGATTTATCTATTTTCAGACCCTCCAGAATATCCTGCACAATTGGCAAGTCATGTTGCAGCTTTATAGAACCTTAGTTGGGCCGCACTTGGAATACAGTGTTTAATTCTGGTCACCACACTACCAAAAGGATGTGCAGGCTTTGGAGAGGGTACAGAAAAGATTTACCAGGATGTTAGCTATGAGGAGAGGTTGGAGAAACTTGGTTTGTTCTCACTGGAGCTACGGAGGTTGAGGGGCGACCTGATACAAGATTATGAGGGGCATGGACAGAGTAGATAGTCAGAAGCTTTTTCCCAGGGTGGAAGAGTCAATTACTAGGGGGTATAGGTTCCGGTTTCCTCCCACAGTCCAAAGATGTGCAGGTTAGGTTGATTGGCCATGCTGAATTGCCCCTTAGTGCCAGGGGCATTAGCAGGGTAAATATGTGGGGGTTACAAGGATAGGGCCTGGGTGAGATTGTGGTCAGTGCAGACCTGATGGGCCGAATAGCCTCCCTCTGCACAGTAGGAATTCTATGAACAGAATATTTTTAAAAAGCAGAGGACGAATGTTAAATATACATAGAATGTTGATTACTGACTGATTATCTGAGGTGCCTATCTGAGATGGCCAGTCCAAATGAAACTGCATCACCTCATACTTCACCGCATTGAACTTTATCTGCCACCTATCTGCCCACTCCACCAACTTGTCAATCCCTCGACACCTCCATTCCCCACCAGGATGGCCTCAGAGCTGTTTGCTTCTTCCTCGAACAGAGGTGTGAACAATCTCCATCCACCACCACTCTCCTCCGTCTGCCTGAACTGATTCTCTCAGTCAACAATTTCTCCCTTAACTCTTCTCACTTTCTCCAAATAAAAGATGTGGCTGTGGGCACCCACGTGGGTCCCAGTTATGCCTGGCTCTTTCTGGGTTATGTGGAGCATTCCCTGTTCCAGTCTTACTCCAGCCCCCTCCACAACACTTTACATCAATGACAGTATTGGTGCCTCTTCATGTTCTCGTCTAGACCTGGAAACATTTATCAATTTTGCTTGCAATTTCCACCCCTCTATCACCTTCACATGGTCCATCTCTTCCCTTCCTTTCCTTGACCTCTCTGTCTCCATTTCTGGTGACAAACTGTCCATTAGTATCCATTACAAGTCACCAACTCCCACAGCTACCCCTCAGCAACAGTTTTTCACAGCCCATGTCCTATAAGAACTCCATTCCATTCTCTCAGGAGGGTCATTGAGAGGTCACCCCACCAGCTTCCAAAGGATCATCCTCCACCATTTCCACCAATTCCAGCATGATGCCACTACTCAACACCCCTTCCAGGTGAAGCAGCGCTCCACATGCACCTCCTTCAACCTGGTCTCTTGCATTCGCTGCTCCCAATGTGGTCTACTCTACATCGGAGAGACCAAACGCAGACTGGGTGACCGCTTCACTGAACACCTTCGGTCCAAAGAACAATACAGCACAGGAACAGGCCCTTCGGCCCTCCAAGCCCGCGCCGCTCCCCGGTCCAGGATTGAATCCTGAATCCAGGATCCCCGCCCAATTTTCCAGCCTGTCTACATACTAATATCCTATCCACCGAGCTGTCCCTCACAGCTATGATGCTTTGTTCATCACAACCTATTAACTCACCCCTAACCCCCCATTCCAGACCATGTGATCTCCAGGGAGAGGCGAAAACCCAGAGTGAAAACCCCAGGGCCAATATGGGGGAAAAAAAAATCTGGGAAATTCCTCTCCGACCCCCTGAGGCGATCGAAACGAGTCCAGGAGATCACACTGGCCCTGATCGGAAAATGCTTCCCAACCCTATTCATTTCCACTTCCACGAACACCATATGAATTCCCTGCCCCCGAGACAGGTTCCCAACTATCCGCAGTCTCGCTCTGTACTGGCACCAGCAAGATGATCATAGAATGAAGCCTTGAAACGAGAAACAAAGAACAATTAGCCCGCGCCGCTCCCTGGTCCAAATTAGACCACTCTTTTGTATCCCTCCATTCCCACTCCGTTCATATAGCTGTCTAGATAAGTCTTAAACGTTCCCAGTGTGTCCGCCTCCACCACCTTGCCCGGCAACCCATTCCAGGCCCCCACGACCCTCTGTGTAAAATATGTCCTTCTGATATCTGTGTTAAACCTCCCCCCCTTCACCTTGAACCTATGACCCCTCGTGAACGTCACCACCGACCCGGGGAAAAGCTTCCCACCGTTCACCCTATCTATGCCTTTCATAATTTTATACACCTCTATTAAGTCTCCCCTCATCCTCCGTCTTTCCAGGGAGAACAACCCCAGTTTCCCCAATCTCTCCTCATAACCAAGCCCCTCCATACCAGGCAACATCCTGGTAAACCTCCTCTGTACTCTCTCCAAAGCCTCCACGTCCTTCTGGTAGTGTGGCGACCAGAACTGGACGCAGTATTCCAAATGCGGCCGAACCAACGTTCTATACATCTGCAACATCAGACCCCAACTTTTATACTCTATGCCCCGTCCTATAAAGGCAAGCATGCCATATGCCTTCTTCACCACCTTCTCCACCTGTGACCGTCCGTCCGCAAGCAGGACCCAGACCTTCCTGTCGCTTGCCACTTCAACACCCCACCCTGCTGTCCTGTCCACATGTCCGTCCTTGGCCTTTTGCAATGTTCCAGCGAACCCCAATGCAAACTGGAGGAACAGCACCTCATCTTCCGATTGGGCAATTTACAGCCTTCTGGACTGAACATTGAGTTCAACAACTTCAGAGCATCAACTCTCTCCTCCAGCTTCACCCCATTTCCATTTATTTCTTGTTTAAATTTAGTTCATAACTTTGTTTCATTTATTTATTTATTTTCATTTCCTCCATTGCTTCATTTTTCAATCCCCCTGTTTCTCTTATCTCGCTTTCCAACCTCTTTGGAGCTTGTCTCTGTCCTTTTCAAGTTCTACACTATCCCCTTCACAGTTTACAATATTTCCAAGTTTTGTATAATCCACAAACTCTGAAACTGTCCCCTGCACACTCAGACCCAGAGCATTAATATATCTCAGAAAAAGCAAGCATCCCAATCCCGAACCCTGGGGATCTCCACTACAAACCGGGGAATCCCACAGAATTCTTACAGTGCAGAGGAGGCCATTCAGCCCATCATGCCTGCACCAACTCTCTGAAGAGTATTTTATCCAGACCCACCCCCATCGCAGTAACCCCGTGCGTTTACCACGACCAATCCACCGAACCTCCTCATTTTTGGACAGTGGGAGGAAAACGGAGCATCCAGAGGAAACCCATGCAGACATGGGGAGAACGTGCAAACTCCACACAGTCACCCAAGGCTGGAATTGAACCCTGGTTCCTGGCGCTGTGAGGCAGCAGTGCTAACCACTGTGCCACCGTGCCGTCCAACCTTCCTCCAGTCCAAAAAATATCCATTGACTATTACTCCCTACTCCCTGTTATTCAGCCAATTCTGTACCCACGTTGCTGCTGTCCCATTATTCCCTGAGCTGTAACTTTTCTCACAAGTTTGCTGTGTGGCACTGTATCGAATGCCTTTTGGAAATCCATGTACACCACATCAACAGCATTACCCTCTTTGACCCTCTCTGTTACCTCCTCAAAGAATTCCAACAAGTTAAACACTATTTCTTCTTTAGAAATTCATGCAGGATCCTCCATGCGATTACAAATTCTATCCCAAATACTCCTCCTTTTAGCAGCTTTATACAATCTATTTGCCTATTGATGCCAGTAGCTGGCAGTTTCTTTTCCCCCCCTCTTGTCCCTTGTTCCCTCACACCTGGGTCTGAACCTGTGACCCCAGGCACTGACCGCATCTGATGATTTGTTGCAGGAATATTGAGGCGATATGTGACAAAGCTGGTGATCGAGACGCCATCAATGCTACAAAACACCTTGAAACGTTCGTACTCTCAGGCCCAGATCAAACAGGGAGACTCAGTAAGGGCTGAGCGTCTATCTCTCCTCACAGCTCTGCACTCAATCCTACTGCACCGACAGCACTACGGGAACTGGGTGCAGGCACACTCCTATCACTGGTAAGTCACTCATTGAGACCTCATAGAGTCAGAGAGGTTTACAGCACGGAAACAGGCACTTCGGCCCAACGTGTCCATGCCGCCCTTATGTTTTTTAAGCTAATCCCAATTGCCCGCATTTGGCCCATATCCCTCTATACCCATCGTACCCATGTAACTATCCAAATGCTTTTTAAAAGATAAAATTGAACCCGCCTCTACTACTACCTCTGGCAGCTTGTTCCAGACACTCACCACCCTCTGTGTGAAAAAATTGCCCCTCTGGACACTTTTGTATCTCTCCCCTCTCACCTTAAACCTATGCCCTCTAGTTTTAGACTCCCCTACCTTTGGGAAAAGATATTGACTATCTACCTTATCTATGCCCCTCACTATTTTATAGACCTCTATGAGGTCACCCCTCAGCCTCCTACGCTCCAGAGAAAAAAGTCTCAGTCTATTCAGCCTCTCTTTATAACTCAATCCATCAAGTCCCGGTAGCATCCTAGTAAATTTGTTCTGCACTCTTTCTAGTTTAATGATATCCTTTCTATAATAGGGTGACCAGAACTGTACACAGTATTCAAAGTGTGGCCTTACCAATGTCTTGTACAACTTCAACAAGACGTCCCAACTCCTGAATTCAATGTTCTGACCGATGAAACCAAGCATGCTGAATGCCTTCTTCACCACTCTGTCCACCTATGACTCCACTTTCAAGGAGCTATGAACATGTACCTCTAGATCTCTTTGTTCTGTAACTCTCCCCAACGCCCTACCATTAACTGAGTAAGTCCTGCCATGGTTCAATCTACCAAAATGCATTACCTCGCATTTGTCTAAATTAAACTCCATCTGCCATTCGTCAGCCCACTGGCCCAATTGATCAAGATCCCGCTGCAATTGGAGATAACCTTCCTCACTGTCCACTATGCCACCAATCTTGGTGTCATCTGCAAACTTACTAACCATGCCTCCTATATTCTCATCCAAATCATTAATATAAATGACGAATAACAGTGGGCCCAGCATTGATCCCTGAGGCACACCGCTGGTCACAGGCCTCCAGTTTGAAAAACAATTCTCTACAACCACCCTCTGGCTTCTGTCAAGAAACCAATTTTGTATCCATTTAGATACCTCACCCTGGATCCCGTGAGATTTAACTTTATGCAACAACCTACCATGCGGTACCTTGCCAAAGGCCTTGCTAAAGTCCATGTAGACAACATCAACTGCACTGCCCTCATCTACCTTCTTGGTTACCCCTTCAAAAAACTCAATTAAATTTGAGAGACATGATTTTCCACTCACAAAGCCATGCTGACTGTCCCTAATCAGTCCTTGCATCTCTAAATGCCTGTAGATCCTGTCTCTCAAAATACCTTCCAACAATTTACCCACCACAGATGTGAGGCTCACTGGCCTGTAATTCCCAGGCTTTTCCCTGCTGCCCTTTTTAAACAAAGGCACAACATTTGCCACTCTCCAATCTTCAGGCACCTCACCCGTGACTATCGATGATTCAAATATCTCGGGTAAGGGACCCGCAATTTCCTCTCTAACCTCCCACAACGTCCTTGGATACACTTCATCAAGTCCCGCAGATTTATCTACCTTGACGCTTTAAGACTTCCAGCACCTCCTTCTCTGTAATATGTACACTCCTCAAGACATCAATATTTAATTCCCCAAGTTCCCTAACATCCATGCTTTTCTCAACAGTAAATACTGATGAGAAATATTCATTTAGGATCTGACCCATCTCTTGTGGATCCGCACATAGATTACCTTGTTGATCCTTAAGAGGCCCTACTCTCTCCCTAGTTACTCTTTTGCCCTTTATGTATTTGTAGAAGCTCTTTGGATTCTCCTTTGCCTTATCTGCCAAAACAATTTCGTGTCCCCTTTTTTCTCTCCTGATTTCTCTTTTAACTCTACTCCTACACGCCCTATACTCTTCAAGGGATTCACTTGATCCCAGCTGCCTATGCACGTCATGTGCCTCTTTCTTCTTCTTGACCAGGGCCTCAATATCCCGAGTCATCCAGGGTTCCCGACTTCTGCCAGCCTTGCCCTTCACTCTAAGAGGAATGTGTTTACCCTGAACCCTGGTTAACACACTTTTGAAAGCGTGCCACTTACCAGACGTCCCTTTTCCTTCCCACAGACTCCCCCAATTAACTTTTGAAAGTTCCTGCCTGATATCATCAAAATTGGCCTTGCCCCAATTTAGAATATTAACTTTGGGACAGAGCTAACATTCTCCACAGCTATTTCAAACCTAATAGAATTATGGTCACTGGTCCCAAAGTGATCCCTCACTAACACTTCTCCTCACTAACACCTCAGATCATTCACAATCTGTTGGCTCCAACTCAAATCTCAATCACAAACAGACCCACTCCTTCAATCCCCATTCCTCACCTGGTGTAGAGGGAACCACAAAGTCTGATGTAAGTGATACCGGAAGGCAACCAATCAAAGGGCATGAGGAAGTGTGCAGCTCAGCTACTGTCCTGATGGGCTGAATGGCCACACTGTAAGTGTCTGTAATTCTATGCTTTCCACCACAGGACACAGGCTGATTTATTTGCTGCTCTCGACATTCAGGTGAAACTACAAACAACCTGGGATGACTCGGAATCCCTGCTCGAATTTCTAATAGGTAAGAATGAACAACAAATAACTAATGTACTTCATGTAACAGTGTTAATGAAGAGGCTTTAGCGATTGGTGCAATGCATCTTAGATGACACACACTGCTGCTAATCTTCATCAGTGGTGGAGGGAGTGAATGTTTATTGAGTGGAAGAGGTGTCTGGAGAACCACAAAGTCTGATATAAGTGATCGGGGTGTCGACTAAATGGATTATGAACAAGACTGTGGTCAAATCTGTAGGTGGTGAACCCTCGTTAGCTCAAAAAGACATTGGAATCTGGATCCAATCCTAATGTCAATTGAAATAAAACATCCCAATGTGCTTCCAGGAGTAATCATCAAACCAAATATGAAACTGGGTCTCAAAAAGAGATACGGGATTAGAATGTGTGACCAAAACTCGGTCATAGAAATCATAGAAATCATAGAAACCCTACAGTGCAGAAAGAGGCCATTCGGCCCATCGAGTCTGCACCGACCACAATCCCACCCAGGCCCTACCCCCATATCCCTACATATTTTACCCGCTAATCCCTCTAATCTACACATCCCAGGACACTAAGGGGCAATTTTAGCATGGCCAATCAACCTAACCTGCACATCTTGGTCAATGAGAGGTTTAAAGGAGCATCCAGAAGCTGTAGCGAGAGAGAGAGAGAGCTGGAGAGGTTTGGAAAGGGAATCCCAGACTTTGCTGCCGAGGCTGCTGGAGACACAGCTGCCAATGGTGCAGCGATAGACATTGGGCTGTTTGAGAGAATGGTTTTACATTTATATTGAAAATTTCATAATCGGCACAGTGGTTAGCACTGCTGCCCCAGCGCCAGCAACCCCGGTTTAATTCCCGGCCTGGGTCACTGTCTGTGTAGAGTCTGCACGTTCTCCCCATGTCTGCGTGGGTTTTCTCCAGGTGTTCCAGTTTCCTCCCACAGTCCAAAGATGTGTAGTATAGGTGGATTGGCCATGCTAAATATGCGGGGTTACGGGGATAGGGCAGGGGGGGTGGGTGGGAAGAAGCTCTTTCACGGGGTCGGTGCAGACTCGATGGGCTGAATAGCCTCCTTCTGCACTTTAGGGATTCTACGGTTCTGTGGTTCCACCTCAGGGTCTCTCAATGTGCTTTTGCAAAGTGTAGTCACTATTGTGGTGTGACCTATTCCTGTTTTTAATTCTTGTGGTTATGAAATCTGATGATGAATTCACAATCAGCAGATATAGCGAATGGTTAGTTAATGTGGAAGGAGCAAAGAAGTTGGTATGATTCTCCTTAAAGCTGAGAAGATTAGAAGGTTTAATAGAGATGTTCTCATATAAATGTATATTGTTGTGTTCAAAATTAATCAGTGGGTTTAATAAAATAAGTAAGGAGAGCTATTTCCCAGAGAAAGGGTCAGTAGCACCCCCCCCACGCCCCCCTCCACCCAGAGCCTGTTCACCATCTACAAGGCACAAGTTAGGAGTGTGATGGAATACTCCCCACTTGCCTGGATGGTGCGGCTCCAACAACACTCAAGAAGGTTGACCCCATCCAGGACAAAGCAGTCCCGCCTGATTGCTACCCCTTACACAAACATCCACTCCCTCCACCACCGACGCTCAGTAGCAGCAGTGTGTACTATCTACAAGATGCACTGCAGCAACTCAACAAGGCTCCTTAGGCAGCACCTTCCAAACCCACGGCCACTTCTATCTAGAAGGACAAGGGCAGCAGATACCTGGGAACACCATCTCTTGGAGGTCCCCCTCCGAGCCACTCACCAGACTTGGAAATATATTGCTGTTCCTTCATTATCGCTGGGTCAAAATCCTGTAACTCCTTTCTATAATAGGGTGACCAGAATTGCACACAGTATTCCAAGTGTGGCCTTACCAATGTCTTGTACAACTCCAACAAGATGTTCCAACTCCTGTATTCAATGTTCTGACCAATGAAACCAAGCATGCCGAATGCCTTCTTCACCACTCTGTCCACCTGTGACTCCACTTTCAAGGAGCTATGAACATGTACCCCTAGATCTCTTTGTTCTGTAACTCTCCCCAATGCCGTACCAGGAAACTGGATTTAGTCGTAACTTTCAGCAGGGAATTAGATAAAAACATGTGAACATTATGAGAAAGGATGAGAGGAGTGGGAGTAATTGGACAGCTCATTCAGCGAGCTAGCATAGGCATGATGGGCCAAATGGCTTCCTTCTTTTGCATGTCCTTCTATTAAATAGAGACCTGCATTTATATAGCACCTTTCATGACTTCAGGATGTTGCAAAGTGCTATACAATCAATGACACATTTGTGAAGTGTAGTCACTATTGTAATGTAGGAAATGCAACATCTAATCTGCACACCATAAAAACATCAGACCAGCCAGATAGTTTGTGCAGTGACATTGGGATAAAAATTGTCCCAGGAGAACAGAGGAACCTGGCCCTGCTCTACTCTGCTTTGTGTGCACAAGTCTCTGAGTTGATGTAATCTCACTGAGCTGAGATGTAATTTCTTCCGCTTGCTTCCCAGGGGCAGCTGTGTATCGCGGTCACATTGTGGATAGAGGGGATGAGCTAGTCCTGAACAGCATTATCAACCACTGTCTGAGGAGCACTCAACCTTTCACCAGCAAAGGAATTCGCAGTCTCATCACATCGTTCATCAGCTCCAGAGGTAACCTGTCCTCCAAACATTCATCCCATTCCCTCCAAATCTCCACGGGCAGAATCCCCACATTCAATGTTCACTTTGGGAAGATAGAGGTGGGACTTTGCAAAATGATTGATGGAATCAGAGGGCATTCAGAATAGTGTGAGACAGGAGTCACATGTAGGTCCAGTCTGACTCAGGAGGGTAAGTGTCCTTAGATAAAAGCAAAATGGAATCTGAAACAAAAACAGAAAATGCTGGAAAATCTCAGCAAGTCTGACAGCCTCTGTGGGGAGAAAAAGAGCCAACGTTTCGAGTCTAGATGACCCTTTGTCAGGGCTGAGAGCAAAGAGAATCAGCAGAGATTGATGCAATTGAGGTGGGGGGTTGGGGGGGCGTGGAATGGGACAAAGAAAATGTAAAAGTGGATACAGAAGGCTGAGCTGTGCTAAAAGTGACGATCAGAATGCAAAAATGGCAGAACAGAGGTACAGGTTGTTAAAGGACTGCCTGAGGGACGTGACAGTTGCCCTGAAGGAGGGGGGGGCGGGGGGGGGGGGGGGGTTGCGGGAAGGAGAGCTGGAATGGAGAAGTGGAAAAATTCTATCACCCTTCTTTCTCACTTCCATTTTTCCACTTCTCCATTCCAGCTCTCCTTCTCCTCCTCCTCCCCCCCCCCCCCCCCCACCCGCCACCACCCCCCAACCATCCCGCCCCATACCTCTGTTCTGCCATTCTCACATTCTGATCACTTAATGGTCACTTTGAGCACCAACTCAGCCTTCTGTATCCTCATTTACATTCCGTTTGTCCCATTCTAATGGCCCCCCCTCACCTCAATAGCATCAATCTCTGCTGATTCTCTTTGCTCTCAGCCCTGACAAAGGGTCATCTAGACTCGAAACATCAGCTCTATTCTCTCCCCACACATGCTGCCAGACTTGCTGAGATTTTCCAGCATGTTCTGTTTTTTTTCCCACATCAGGATTAATACAATCAGGATGGGAGGAGTGCACCGTTTGACTAACCCACAGGTCACACTCTTTAAAAATTTCATTCACTCACCAAAATGGCCAACTGTTTACCTTTGTTACTGTTACCCAGAATAAAAGAAACTTTAACCAGGCCTCTTTCCGTACTCACGGCCATGGGCCAAGTGCTGGTCAGTGGGATTC